>NC_063357.1:30973737-30986470 GCF_021869965.1 Rhincodon typus | reverse complement strand
CAAGTGACAAACAGGGTTAAGCAGCAAGTGACAAACAGGGTTAAGCAATTCCAGAATCAATGCATCAGCTTTGTAATGCTGCCACAGTAGAGGAGGATGGACTGTCAGATGAAGCTCCTAAATAGCACCATCCTCAATGACGGAGAAGCCCAAAACATATCAGTGTACAAGAAAGGGCAGAAGCATTTGCAATAATCTTCAGCCAGAAATGCCAAGTCCATGATCCATCTCAGCCTCCTCCAAATCAAGAATGAAGACACTGGATACTGCCAAGGCTTTGAGTCCTAACAACATTCCAACATGGTACCAAAGATATGTGGACCAAATCTTGCCATCCCGTAGTCAAACCGTTCCAGCACAGCTACAACACTGACATCTACCTGAAAATGCATAAAGTCGCCTAGGAGTGCTCTGCATTCAAAGCAGGACAAATCCAATCCAATCCAACCAATTACTACTCCATCACTCTCAAATATCAGTAATATGACAGAACAGTCATCAACACTGTTATCAAGGAATATTTGCATAGCAATAATCTGCAAACTGATTTTCAGTTTAGGTTATGCGAGGGCCGTTTTGTCCCTCACCTCATTATAGTATTGATTCAAGCGTGGACAAGAGAGCTTAATTCCACTGGGGAGTTGTGAGTGACTTCACGCATCAAGGCCAAATGTGACCAAGAGTGGCATCAAGGGGCCCTTGTGAAACTGAAATAAATAAGGAATGAAGGGAACAATCTCGGCTTATGACATCATACCAGGCTGTCCGAGGTCAATCATTTCAACTCTAGGACATCTTCACAGAAATTCTTCAGGGGAACATCCTAGGCCAAATCATCTACAACTGCTTCAATGACCTTCCCTTCATTATAAGGTCAGCAGTGGAAACACTTATTGCGCAATCACCAATGTTCTGCACCATCTCTAAGTCGCACTGCAGAAATTCACTATGGCTCCTCAGACTGCACCTTTCCTACCATCTCCAAGGACTACAGTACTTAGTACATGGAAACACCTGCAAGTTCCTCTCCAAGCTATTCACTATCCGGATTTGGAAATATATTACTGTTCCTTCGGTGTTATTGGGTCAAGGTCCTGGAATTCCCTCCTCAATAGCATTTTGGCTCTGCCTACACCACCCGAACTGCAGCAGTTCATGAAAGCAGCTCACCACCACCTTCTCAGGGACCACAAAGGGATGGACAATAAATGTTGGAATTTACCACATCCCCCAAATGACTACTTTAAAAAAAAAATCAGCTGTTTGTGTATCTGCTGCTTCCTTAACTGGAGCAATCCACTAGAAACCATGCCCTCAAACTGTATCTCCTGTAACATTTAAAATGCATTCTGTCATTTGAAAATAACGAAGTATTAATGTAAATAGCAGACCATGCATAATCAGCCGTAGGGCAGCTGTAAAAGGAGTTAGTCTGCTGCAGTTGTATGATGAATGGTTCTTTCATTTTGAGCAGCAACAAAGTGCAGAACAAAAGGACTACAAACAGAATCCATTATACCACAACCACAAATCCCTACCTATCCAGAAGAGTCAAATGTAGTGGTAATTCTGTAGCTCATGTGTGCGCACACACACATACAAACACACACAAAGCTTTCCTAAGAATTACAGGCAGTTTTGCTCAGCATGTTCACAAAGATATATGGCATCTAGTTTTAACATTTATAATAGGTACTTAAACTATACAAAGCACCCGGTAACAGGACCAAAGAAAGACAGCTAACTTAAGTGCTCCAATTCTAAATCTGTCACTTGGGATACACAGAAATAAGGCAGAAAAGACAAGCAAATAGAACAAGGATATTTTCCTATAGTTTGCAGAAATCTATTCAAGAAACCAGCAGATTACTAACATTATTTGTATGGCATGTAACACTAATGGAATATTCAATGTGCGCAATGCAGCGTGTCGTGCCATGCTGTGGGGAAAAGGTCCAAAGTAGTATGGCACCATCAAGTAAGGAAGGAAAGCACCAGCACATGGAACTTAACTTTGGGTGAAATGGGAAATGGGGAGCAAAAGCTAGACAGACTGTACAATACCATACAGCAAGGCACATTGCTGGGGACAAAGAAATCATCAGTCAGGAGTTGCTACCTGCAGGTCGTCGTCTTCTTTCACCAGCTCTTTCCGTGGGAATAAATCCTTAGCCTGAATGTACTCCAAACTGGGTGGCCCCTCCTCACCCTGGCAACAAAAACAGACATAGATTCAGAACAGCACATATCAAACACAGAACATGCACGGTATGCTTAGAATTGGAGAAATTACAACACATTAACTTGCAGAGCAACTTCCATGGAGGTTAGAGGGGCTGGATGCATTTTGAGCAGGAACACTTACCTAAACCTCCCATTCATCGACAGTATAGTACTCGTAAAAAACAAAAGGGAGCTTGGCTTTATAACGTTGCAAAAAAATGACTAGCCCAGTGCATCCTCACATCAAGACTAATGGCAGGAAGATCACAAATTACAAAGGATATGTAAACCCTAATTGGAATTCACAATGTGCAAACTGAACACATTACTATTTGTACCTTTCTGCCAATCAGGAGTACAACTTTCCATTGCTGAAATCCGCAGTCTAACAATCACTTCAATATTGCTGCTGTCCTGCATTGTGAACCTTAGCTTTTCAAACAGACATAAAGCTCTTTAATATGGTCATACAAAATACAAGCATAAGGTAGCCAGTCAGACTCTCAAGCCTGCTCCACAAATGACTATGAAAAAAGTAGTCCAAGGTGATTGCTTCACTTTGTTGCACAAAAGCGCTGAGGTAAACTGCAGCAATCCTAGTGATACATCAATCCAAATCAGTATAGATTGGGAGTCAAAGCTCAGACTACTGGTCTGCATTTGCAGAACTAAAAACTAACAAATTCCCCAGATTCTGGAAAAGCCCTATCAGTATATCACTCCTCTATTCAAAAGAAGAGAGTTTCAGACAGCAGGAAAATAGAGGCCAGTTAGCTTAACGTCAGCTATGGAGAAAATGCTGAAAGCTGTTGTTATAGCAGGGCACTTGGAATTAAAAAAAAAATCTCACTGCAGTTAAGCAGTATCAATGTGCTTTTGTGAAAGAGAAATCATGCCTGACAAACGTATTAAGAGTTCTTTTGAGATAGTAATGAGTCATTGGGGAGACACCGTGGCTCAGTGGTTAGCATTGCTGCCTCACAGAGCCAGTGACCCAGGTTCAATTCCACCCTCAGGCGACTGTCCGAGTGGAGTTTGCACGGTCTCCACGTGTCTGTGTGGGTTTCCTCCGGGTGCTCCGGTTTCCTCCCACAGTCCAAAGATGTGCAGGCTAGGTGGATTGGCCATGCTAAATTGCCCATAGTGTTCAGGGATGTGTAGATTAGGTGGGGGAAAGGGGGATGGGTCTGGGTGGGATGCTTGGACGGTCAGTGTGGACTTGTTGGGCTGAAGGGCCCGTTTCCACACTGTAGGGATTCTATATATAAAAAAAAAGATTCTATTCTATAATGGGGATACAGGGAAACTTGCAGATCAACTGCATTTACCCCAACGTGCCACATCCAGGTTATTGCAAAAAAAAAAGACTCATGGTCTAAGAGAATAACTTGTTAGCATAAACAGAAGACTAGTTAGTTAACAAGAGAACAAGCATAAATGGATCATTTAGGTTAGCAAAATGTTACAAAGGATCTGGTACTGCGAATAGTTTTGGTTGCCCTATTTAAGAAAGAACATAACTACATTAGAAGCAATACAGAGAAGGTTCATTCAACCGATTCCTGGGATGACAGGTTACCTTGTGAAGAAAGGCTAAACAGATTTGGTGTGTACCCAATGGATTTAAGAAGAATTAAAGGTGATCTTATTGAGACATACAAGATTCTGAGGGGACTTAACTAGATACTCAACAATTAGGACTAATCCTTTAGAATTAAGAGATCTCTCATTTTAGAGATGAGATTTTCTTTCGAGTGTCTGAGTCTGTGGAACTGTCTTACCCGGAGAAAGGAGGCAGCAGAAGCATTGAATACTTTATAGGTCAGAAGTAGACAAATTCTTCACTCACAAAGGAGTTGAAGGGTAGCAGGGGTAGACAGGAAAGTGGAGTTGAGACCACAATCAGATCAGCCATGATCTTATCAAATTGTGCAGAAGGTTTGAGGTGTAGTAGCCTCCTGGCTGCTAACACACAGTTAGTTTGCTAACTTGGTCAAACAGCAAGGGATGCTGGGTACATTGGCCAAGTAAAACTCTGAAGTCATAACCCCCACACACCAGATACAGTGCAAACACAGCAGCCAGATGCTACTGAAATTACCATAATGTAAAAAAGTTATCCTGGACAGACATATCCCTAACAACTTATCCACCAAACAAGAGACAGCTCAGACAGAAAGGCAATGGGTCCTGCTACACAAAGAAATAAACAGTAGCAAGCCATCCAAATGACTGGCAATGTTTCAATTATTAAGCAATTATTCCTGATTGGCCAGAACTACAGAAAGTTCCAGAAAATCTCCCATAAACGTATAAAAACAGGGTTTTCCTGCAGACCAATCTCTTGGACCTTCTGACATGGCAAAAGGCAGAATCCTGCCGAGATTTTTCTGCTACAGTTAACTAGGGTCCGTTAAGTTATCGGACGCTCACAGTGCCTCAAATATATGTCAATATAATCTCCGCACAAGTAATGCCTTTGGTTTGTTTGTTGGATAGAGTCAAAGTCCAATGTTTGTTCCTTCATATGCTACTTTAGAGAACCAAACTGCTTCAGTGGCTATGTATAAGGATATCTTTATGAATAAAATATATTTTTGAAATTTTGAAAAGGCAGAAACCCGCTGATGTCTGGAGTGAGAAGGAAGAAAGAAAACAGCTTTGTAGAGAAAAAGAGCAGCTGTGCAAATCTACATGAGACTCGGGAGAACTGTAAGCTCAAGGGGCTGAAAAGGATTAGAGATAGTACATTTTTGTAGCAAAAGCTACTGTAACTTGTTTCCTAATAAAGTTTTGACAGTTTTGCATTGATACAATCTTATGTTCGTAGTGAATTGACCGCTTCGGTATTGTGGGACATCTGGGCAAATTCATTCATAACATTCTGGTTGGAGTTGCCTAACTTGTTTTATGGAGGAACAAGACAACAGGGGTGAATGACTTACTCCTTAATTCGTACATGCATAAACTTAATATGCTCTGGTACACTCATCACTTTCTGGTAAAAGCAAGTGTAAAACCAAGTGATGCAAAGATGTCAGAGTGAGCAATGCATTACAATGTGCATTTCATTCATTTTATTGTCAGTGGTTCACATTACAAAAAATACGTCATGGTCCAACTTCTAAAATAGGGCAAACATGATCATTCCTGCCTAATTTCCATACTTTAGAACTAGTACGTTTGAGGAATTAGTTCCAGAAACATCAGTTGGAATACTCTTCTTCAATCTCAATCCAATTTGACATCCTTTGGAAGTGCTGATGCAATCTCTCCTGAGGGTAGCACAGAAGCTCATTGGCGTACTGTTTATTTGAGAATACAGGGATTTAAATGGCACCACTTCAGAATCCACATGGCATGCTTTAATTCAGTACTTCATAAGAACAAAGACACCTTGGGGGTGCAGGTTCATATTTCCTTGAAAGTGGGGTTGCACGTAGACAGTGTAGTGAAGTAGGCATTTGGTACACTTGCCTTTATTGGTTAGTGCATTGAGTATAGGAGTTGGGAGGTCATGTTGCAGCTGTATACGACATTGGTTAGGCCACTTCTGGATTACTGCATTCAGTTCTGGTCTCCCTGTTATAGGATGCTGCAAAACTTGAAAAGGTTCAGAAAAGATTTACAAGGATGTTGCCAGGGTTGGAGAGTTCGAGCTACAGGGTGATGCTGAATACACTGGGACTATTTTTCCCGGTACAACAGAGGGGTGACCTCATAGAGGTTTATAAAATCATGACAGGTATGGATAGGGTGAGTAGCCAAGGTCTTTTTCCCAGGGTAGGGGAGTCCAAAACTAGAGGGCATAGGTTTAAGTCAGAGGGGAAAAGATTTAAAAGGGACTGAAGGGGCAACATTTTCATGCAGATGGCAGCACGTGTATGGAATGGTGGTGGTGGTGGAGGATGCTGGTACAATTACAACATTTAAAAGGCAGCTGGATAGGTGTGTGAATAGGAAGGGTTTAAAAGGATATGGGCCAAATGCGGGTAAAGGGGACTACATTAATATAGGATATCTGGTCAGCATGGACGAGGTGGACCAAAAGGGTCTGTTTCCACACTGTACATCTCTGACTCTAAACTATGTTGCCACCTTGTATGTAATGCCGTATGCAGAAGAATGTTTTTCAGTTGTATCAATAGATCTAAACATTTACATTTGGTAAGCACTTGTACCTTTATTGCACATACTTAATCAGCAAGGGGTAAAGATAAGTTCACGAGGCCGATGTTGAAATTGAAGGTGCAGGGGATCATTGCCACAGTGTATTTCTGTTCAGTGCACTTGGAGCAATTTAAAAAATACTGTATTATGCAAGATGGGATCCCTGACTACAAGAAGACCCTTTTTCTCCAAGAAGAGCTGATTTAACATGAAGAGGAAAGCCTTGCGAGAGGGCCCAAAATCAGAAGGGTTCATGGGCAGAATGGACATTTGACTTAGTGGCCAAGGCTTGATGAAATCGAAGTTGTTAGAAGTAGGTATGTTCTGCAAAATTATTTGAACAGTATTAGAGTCTAGAATGACAGAAATCTTGGGAAATGATTCAGAACTCACGAGTGAGAATACAGAACTGAACCTAATTGTAAGTGAGGTATGGATAAAGTAACTATGAAAAATACTGTACAAGCAGCTATCAACCAGGACAATCTAGGTAGCTCAGAAAATCAAGATCTGGCAGGACTTCAGCACATGGCAGCTGCAACAAAATGCGTATTTTAGTAGCTGAAGCATCAGACAAAATGTGAACAAAAAGGAAGAATAAAAGTTATACACCATATATGCACTGTCGACAAAGAATCAGGAATGTGTTTTATAGATTCCAAATACATAAACATATGTAATTACAGTTGTTTTATGAATTATATACGGTATCCACAACTGCTGGTTCTTCTGGATGCTGTGTTACTCAATTTCCTTGAACTGGTTGATCTTGAGGTTAGAGTTGGAATCTGTCCGAGTGCAGACTGCAATCATCGCTGATGCTGTAGTAATTAAAAAGCCTGTGGGAATCTACAATGCAGCTTCTGTGCAACATGTGGTATTTTTTTCTTGCACTGATAAGAATATGACTATATCCCATCACATGAATTGTACTGGCTTCAGGCAAAGGGAACCTGGTGAGTTACTTGGAATCACATGGAGCATTTGGAAAAGACGTTAGTCCATGCTTAAATTGATTAGGACAGGAAGTCACATTCACAATATCTAGGTACACCTTTAACTTCACATGTATGCAATTTATTAACTTCTGAAATTACTACGACATGCACTTTTAAATCAATTCCTTTCAACAATTTTTGAAAGAAGTATAAAATTGGTTGACCAGCTCCACTTCTGCTGCTTGCTACATCTTAGGACATCATCCCAAGGCTCTGTCCATTCATCTCTACTTTGTTCTACAATTCATTATTCTGGATCTTTTAACAATGTCCGGAATCAAGGGGCCAGAAAATCAGAATCTCTCCCAATAGTTCCTTCTGTGGTTTATAAACTATCAATCTGAATCCTCTCCAACAAATCATCCAGAATATTCCAGAGCACATTAAACTGAACTCTCAACTGTTCTGTAGTGTTTAAATCTCTAATGTGGTTTACATCCTGTTAATCCAGGCCCTCTGCAGCAAAACCTTACTTTGCTCTAGTGTTTGTTAATTTGGATCTTCACCTTCTAATCCCCACAGTATTCTACAACCCATCACTCTGGACGGCCACCGTAAACAATCCATACAGCACTATTGATTAAAAATTCCACTGAGCAGAAAAACCCTAGCAAACACAACCACTGGATTTATGTGGAACTCTCTGTTCATAAGTACAATAGATGTATAACAAAAGGTTCCAAGGAGATGAAAATCTCACTGTATTCACATGAATTGAGCTGTGAAAACCAAACCCAGGAAAACAGGCTGGGAGCTTTCATATAATTAGTTCAATTGATATAACTATAAACTCACAACAGTTGTTCCTTCCTAAAATGCCATATCTCCCATTGGAAATAACAGCATAATTTCTTTAAAAGAGCGTCGAAAGACAGCCTATCTTGGCTCTGGATACAACAGCACAACTGACTAGCTATCAAGGTCAGTAAATACATTTCAAATACTTACAATTCACAAATACCAGCCTTTCTTTGGCTTCCTCTTGAATTAACAAGTACGATATTCTTTAAATATACTGAAAATTCAAGAGCCAGAAAATAATCTCAATCCACAATGGAAAATGCAAAAATGGCTTAGAACTGAATATTAAAGAAGGAAATTTAATTAAAAACAGAACAATCTTCAGAATAAACAGAAATATCAAAATTAATTTTCTTCTAATTAATGCCGAACCAACGTATCAATGAGATCACCTGAAAGCAGTGACTGCCTCGGCCCTCTGGAACAGAATATGCTTAGTCACCAGTCGGCCTCTCCTCCCTAATAATATCAATTGGTTCAATGAGATTTTCTCCCTTGGTCCCAGTGACACATTACATATCAAGAATAATCCAGCAACCCATACCTGCACAGGCCTCAAAGCTGACAGAAGGAAAAAAGAAAGCGGAGACTCACAAAGCAATTCAGCATGGAACAGCTGACGTGAGCAGCCAGACTCATGTTCAGTGAAGGCCAGTCTGATCCTGCAGTACGTGGAGCTTAGACAGAAATATAGTGGGTGGATTCAATTCTGGCACAAACCCCTTCATTGCTGTCTCTCTGCTATCAAATAGAAAACGATGAATCCACACTGTCTAGAAAGTGAATAATGTAAGGAAGCATTTCTCAGGCTTTATCCAATCAGCTCACTCCCTGCAGCAGGTGCATATTGCTGTACTACTGCTCAAGAAACAGGATGAAATGGGGTTGTAGCTCCTCCTACAGAGCATGTCAGTACTGTGTAAACTGTACTGCATCAGAGGAAGCACCCACTGCAGCTCTCTGCAGTCAGCTATTGTACAAGACACAGGCTGCAAAAAAAGTACCTGTATTCAATTGGAGCAGTGTGAATTACCTCGGATACACAAAAATGGTTCCTTGAAAGATTTAACCCTTTCCACGAGAACTTTAAAGTCGGCTTCAAGTTCCTAGAGTGTCTGCACAGTTGAATTTACAAGGGGTTTTTTTTTAAAAACACAGTTATTAGTAATCAGTGATTGAAGAACAAATAGCATGCAATCAAAAGATGCATCAAGCATAGAAAATCCAGTTTGGACTCGAGTCAAAATAATAATCAGGACCTAATATCAGCACAGTGTCTAATAGTCACTATTCACTATGTTCCATTGTCACTATTTTCACAGTTTGATATCTCCCTCTCGTGACAAAAATTAAATATATTCCCAATAAAGAGGGCTGGGTGCTTTCTCGTAATGAAGTATGATAGTGGTCATGAGGAGGGGAAACACAAAATGACTGTTTACAGTACAAGGCTGAAGAGAATGATAGATGGATGCTGCTTACAAGTGGGGACTAAAGAGATCGTGACAGATCATGACTCTTAAAAGTGGGGTGAAAGGAGATAAATCCACAGATCCAAATACTGTGAAGGAAGAAACAGACAGATGGCGATAAAAACTTGGGGGTGGGGTAGACAGCCAGACAAACCCAAGGAAGAAAAGGGGCGGAGCAAAGGCGGTTTGAGACAGGCCAGTTTAATAAGGCTCTTAAACATTTATCCTAAAACACCAACTTCGAGAAATTGCTATTTCCATAAGAAACAAACCTAAACTGTATGTCTGAAAATAAGTTAGAAACATAAAACATGCCACGATAATTTTCTCAGCACTAGACATTAATGACCAGTGAGGAGACATGCTGCCATGAAAAGCCCGACAGAGGCTTACATTCGACCAAAGCCGATGTTTAAACTGTCTCAAACAATACATAGTGCCTTTTTTTCATTGTTAAATTTACCATGTTCCATCTCCCTACTGTGCATTTCGCCGGGGGCTGAAGACGCCTACAAATCAGCAAATGGAGAACTAAAAGAGCAGCACATCGATCACTGTCTTCCTCTCTTTGCCCCACCCTGCTGGTGACTCAGACTCTGTATAGTAATGCTGCATGCAATGACTCACATAACAATAGAATCATACTGTGCAATGTTGGATACAGGCTGTGTGTTTTTATGACTTTTTAAAAAAGCTTGCTCAATACCTCCCACTAACCAGCGTTTGAATTAACCTTTAATCACGTTTTTGAAGGATCAATTGGTTCTCATGAGCACAGAACTATTCTTTTTACTTCACTTTTCCTTTTCCTTTCCAAGTCCCACTCCCCTCCCTCACCACACATTGCAGTTAAAGATGATTGCAACCATCGTAGTGAAAATATTTAAAATCAAACATTCGAATAAAAAAAAGCCTCATAAACAGAGACCCTAGGGTACAACAGTAGGAACGTGATGCTGAACTTATAACCGACACTGGTTACACCTCAGCTGGAGTACTGTATACAGTTTCAGGTGTGAACTACAGGAAGGATGTTAGTGTATTGGGCACAGAGCAGAAAAGATTTATGAGAATCACTCCAGGGATGGGACACTTCAGTTATGAGGAAAGACTGCAAAAGTTGGGACTGTTTTCCTTGAAAAGGAGAAGGTTAAGAGCATATTTGATCAAAGATTTAAAAATCATGAAGGGTTTGCCAGAGAATATAAGAGGACAAACTATTCCCATTCATAAATGGATTGAGAACTAGGGCACAGTTTTAGCTAATTTTGCAAAAGAGCTAAATGTCTGGTGGGGGGGGGAAAAAAACAAAATTTCACACAACAAGTAGTTTGAATACAGAATGCACTGCCTCAAAGTATGGTGGAGGCAGATTCAATTGAGGGATTCAAGAAGATATCAGTTACTAATAGTGCAGGGCGATGGGGAAAGAGGCAGGAGATGGCATTAAGCTAATAATGCTCAGAAGAGACTCTTGGGCAAAGCGGTAACATCCTCACTTCAAATTTCATCTGTATCAGAGAGTCATATCATATTGTCAATCTGAACAGTTGATTAAAAACAGTGTAAAATAACACCCAGCCACTGCAAACAGAATGGGCTGAATGGCCTCTTTCTATACTGTAACAGGTCTGTGAATTCACCTTCAGTGATAAATGGAGTTGTACAGGACACAAGGGGCTTCAAATTCCTAAAAGGAAACGTACATTAACCAAAGTATTTAGCAGGTACGGTTCACCAATATGATAGGAGGGGTTGATTGAAACTGTTCCTTCTCACTTCGATTTGCTGTATAAGATAATTTGCAAGAGTGCTGCAATATAGATAGTTGCTGAGATGGCAGGATTAGTCATTAATATTTTGCTGGCGAATTCAATCCGAAGGGCATATTCCAGTAGGGTGCAGCACTGTAGAGATGGTGTTACAACTACAAAGGAGAGCAATATGATCAGTTTTTTGAATAGCAATGTTTGAAGCATCAGTACATGAGCAGAGGCACACTCGAGGATAGCAGTCTCAGGGTTCAAAGTCTGCAGCACGGAAAAACTACGAGTATCAATCGTATGCCTAGAGTCAGAGTTT
The DNA here is from genome assembly GCF_021869965.1 of Rhincodon typus. Lineage (NCBI taxonomy): Eukaryota > Metazoa > Chordata > Chondrichthyes > Orectolobiformes > Rhincodontidae > Rhincodon > Rhincodon typus. Next base: position 30,974,724 of record NC_063357.1, on the reverse strand, counting down.
CACAGCACAGAAAGGGGCTCTTAAGGCCCATTGTGTCCATGCTGGTCATCGAGCAACTACCTACTCGAGTCGCATTTTCCCGTACTTGGCCCTTCAGAGTGTGTCAAGCAATCATCTAAAAAATTACGTGGTGACGGTTTCTACCTCTTCCATCCTTTCACGCAGTAAGTTTGAGATACTCACCAGCCTTGGTGAAAGAATTCTTCCTTAAATACCCTTGACACTTTCTATCCTTTATCTTACATCTATTCCCTCTGTATATTGACTTCTCTATCAAAGAAAAAAGTTTTTATCTAGTCACCTCAATTTTTTACACTTCAATCAGGTTCCCCTCGGTCTTCTCTGCTCCAAGATAAGCAACTCCAGCCTATCTAGTCTCTCATATTTGAAATGTCCAAGACCAGGATGCACTATGGTCAATCTCTTCTGCACCTCTCTACTGCAATCACACCCTTCCTTGAGCATGGCAACCTGAGCTGCATACAATTCTTCAGCTGTGGCTTAAATAAAATCTTATACAGCTCCATCTTAACCTCCTTAGTCTTGTATTCAGTGCCTCAAATGATAAACATCCCAGCTGCCTTAATCACCTGTCTTGTTGCCTTCAAGGATCTGTGGACATGTGCATTATGATCTCTTAAATTCTAATTACATCTTAGGAACCTACTATTTCTCGTGCTCCCAAAATGCATCACCTCAAACCGTTCCAGTTTAAATTCCATTTGTGGCACACCACTATATGCAAGCCTCCAATCACAAAAATAACCTTCAACCATCACCCTTTGTCTCCTGCCATTAAGCCAATATTGGATCCAATTTACCAAAGTGCTACGGATCCCATGGGCTCTGGCATTCTTACCAGTCTCATGTGACACCTTGTCAAAACCCTTACTAAAGGCTATACAGAATACATTGAATCCACTACCCTCATGTGCACACCTGATCACCAACTTGATCACCAACTTGATCACCAACTTGATCACCAAC
>NC_063357.1:30868462-30973727 GCF_021869965.1 Rhincodon typus | reverse complement strand
ACCAACTTGATCACCAACTTGATCACCAACTTGATCACCAACTTGATAAACTCTATCAAACTTGTCAGACACAATCTCAACCCAACAAAGCAATGCTCAGTATCTTTGCCTCTCCAAGTATAGAGCTTGAACTCATCGAAAGATTAATGTGACAATAGCTTTCACCTAATATCCAACAAATACAGGTTTAGAGCCAAGTATTGTTTCCATGCAGTGGAGTAACTCAAACTTTAAGACTGCCAACAGTCACCCAGCATTATAACTACAGATAACTGGAATGTGCAGGATAAATCAGGTGAGTTGGTGGCGTAACAGTAACATCACTGGATTTGTAATCCAGAGACCTAGGCTAATGCTCTGTGGATGTGGGTTCAAATCCTACCAATGGCAGCTGGTGTAATTTAAAAATCAATTAATAATTCTTAAACTGAATTTAGTCTCAGTATCATTGTCGCCATTACAATTACTGATGGTCATAAAAACCCATTCACTAATGTTCTTTAGGGAAGGAAATCTACATCCTTACTCGATCTAGCGTACAAGTGAATCCAGGCCAGTAGTGTGTTGACTCCGATGTGCCCCCTGCAATGACCTAGCAAGCCACTCAGTTCAAAGGGCACTTAGGAATTAGCAATGAATACTCGTCTTGTTGGCAACTCTCATCCCATAAAAAAATGAAAAATGCAGAGTTACTTAAGTAAATAAGTAATTGTCCTCTCAATATAACTTTCACTGATATTCACAAGATTAAATTTTTCATGACAGTCACCAGTTATCTAGCCAACCAATAGTCAACCTGGGTGCAGAGCTTTGGGGTCAAAATTGCAACTTTCACAATATGCTCATTTCTGCAGTGTTTGTTGAATTGTTTGATCAATTTTCAAAATCATTTTTCAAGCCTGTGAAAATTATTAAGTTGGGTAAATTAACAGAAAATGCCCCATGGAATATATCCAGGGCCTTAACAGATATTCACTGTTTGGAAATGAAAGTTTCCAATGACTATTATGACTAATACATTTAAATTTAATTTAACAATGTGTACCTTTTCCAGAAAGTACCAAATGCAAAGACACACATCAGGTTCAGTCAATATTGTGCAGCACAGAGCCAATGTCACCATTTCCACTCTACTTCCATTGTCAGTTACTTCTCCTTTGTTGTTCTGCCAATAGTTAACCCTGCCTCTGCATTGTCAAATACTTTCTTCTCTTTTGCCATTCTGCCAATTATGATACCTTCTCCAACACTGAATCATGTGACTCCCAATAGCTCTGACACTGAATGCAGGTGAGGATTTGATCCATATCAATCCAGGAAGAGCCAGAGAACAGTCAAGCATTGAACCACTTGCATGAGATGACATCAAGTAAAGTGTAGAATATCCTGGAATTGTTTGTAGAAGGCAAAGTAAACAACAAAAATTCTAGTGACAGTATAATACAAAGAGCACTCAAGATTTGAAACTGAAAATGGGACAACAGAAACTTTGGCCTGAATGTGAGAGATGTACTCATCCAGGCAAGTGATATGCGCTTGTAGATGGTGGACAGGCTTTGGGCAGTCACATAACTTATTCATAGTTATTGTTCCTGTAGCCACAGAATATAAATGCTGGTTCAGTTCAGGTTCTTGTCAATGGTAACTCCTAGAATGATTATCATGGGAAATTCAATGATGTTAACCTCAATCAGTGTCATGGGGAGATTGTTAGGTTCCCCCTTGTTGGCGACGGTCACTGCCTGTCACTTGTGTCATGAAAATGTGACTTGCCACGTGTCAGCCCAAGCTTGGATGTTGTCCTGGTCTTGCTGTATATATTCAGAGAATTCTGCAGTATATGAAGAGCTGCGAATGGTGCTGAACATCATGCAATCAGTAGCAAACATTACCACAAGACCGTAAAACTGGAAAGAAGATCATTGATAAAGATTGTTGAATCTAGGACATTACACTGAGAAAGTTAGGGTTTGTGTCCCTATCTCTAGCTCGGAGGCCCGGATTCAAGACACACCTGCTCCAGAGGGTGTCATGACATCCCTGGACAGATTGATTAAAAAAAAACAAAAGTCTGAGAAAGTTCCTACCTCAGCTCAGAGGCTTAGGTTTATGTCCCAACTGCTTTAATGGCGCATAATACCATTTCTGAACAGGTTGATTAAAAAATATCTTTGAGGTAGTCCTGCAGTGATGATCTAGAACCGAGAAGATTAACTCCTACTAATTACAGCAAAATTTCTTTTGTACTGGGTATTACTCTAACCAATGAAGATTTCCAGGTTCTAATAGTCAGTTTTGCTCAGGGCCCTTAATACCAAACTTGATCAAAAGAGCACTTACAGTCAATCTAACCTCACTTCAAGCTCAATTCTGAGGAAGGGTCATTAGACCCAAAACTTTAACTGATTTTTTTCTTCACAGATGCTGCCAGACCTGCTGAGCTTTTGCAGCAGCTTCTGTTTTTGTTCACTTCAAATTCAGTCCCTTTGTCCAATTTGAGAGCAAGGCTATAATAAAGTCAGAAGCTTAGTGATATGAAGGGAATACAAACTCAGCATAAGTGAGATCATTCTTTGTTAAGTGCTGCTTGATAGAACTGTTGACAATCCTTTACATCACTTTGCCGATGACTGACAGGAGACGGGTGGGGCAGGATGTGAACAGATTAGATTTGTTCTGCTTTCTGCGGACAGGACATACTTGGGTAATTTTTCACACTGTCAGGTAATTATCAGAGGTGTAGCTTCATTGAAATAGCTTGGTTAAGTATGTAAATCTTCAGTCCCTAGGATGTAGTAAGGGACCAGAGCCAGTGCAGTATCCAGTGCCTTCAACTCTTTCATGATATTAAAAAGTTATTAAATTGGTATCTGTAATGCTCAGGATCTCAGCAGGACACCAAGTGAATCATTCATTCAGCATTTCAGGATGAAGGTAGGTGCAAATGCCTCAGCCTCAACTTTTTTACTGATATGACTGATATTCCGGTAATTGAATATGGCGATATTCATAGAGACTTCTGCTCCTGCTAGTTGTTAAAATATCTACCATCATTCATTCGTCAATGGTGGCAGGAGGGATATTGAGGAATCCCAAAGAAACACCCACAGAACTGTATACCTCTGTCCCATTGGCAGAGATGGTACAGGTGGTGATAGTGATGTCTGGGACAGTGGCTGCAAGGTAAGATTCAATGAGTTTCACTGGGTGGGACTTTTTTTTTGTCACGTCTGTGGGACTACTCTCTCAATTTTGTCCCCAGACATTAGCAAAGAGGAAATAAAAACAAAGTGCTAGAGAAACTCAGCTAGTCTGCTAGCATCTGGGGAGAGGGACACAGTTTTGAATCTGATATCTCTCTTCTTCAGTTTTGAAGAGTCATATTGGACATGGAATGTTAACTGTTTCTGCCAGACCTAAGTTTCCAATTTCCAGCATCTGTGGTATCTTGCTTTTAAATTAGTAAGGACGACTTTGACATGGTGCAAGAGGATTTATGTGCCACAGTAGCAAGGTCTTACTTCAATTGTATAGACTCTTGTTGACAGCACTGAATGTGCGATTGTAGTTCTAGTTCCTAGAAGGATGCATAGAAACACAGCAGCAGGCCATTCACCCCTCAAGTCCACTGCCACTCTAGATCATGGCTGATGACCTACCTCAAAAGCATTTTCCCATGCTCCCTCCAAATCCTTTGCAGTTATCAGTACCTTGCAATCTATCAATCTCTATCTTAAACATACTCAACAACATAGCTTATACAGCCCTGCGGGCTAGAAAGATTCACTATCTTTTGACTGAAGAAAACTTCATCTCAGTCTTAGATGGTTTGCTTTTTGCCCGAGACCACGTCCCCTGATTTGTGACACCTTCCCTAAACTCCAAGACTAGGGAAAACATCCATCTTAACAAGCCCTTTAAGAATTTTACAAGTTTCACAGAACGGTCCAGTCATTCTAGGAATTAATCTGGTGAAACTCCATTGCACTCCCTTTAATGGCAAGTATATCTTTCTCCAGCTAAGGGGACCAAAACTAAACTAAGTCTCACCAAGAGTCTATATAATTGAAGTAAGACTTTGCTACTGTGGGACATAAACCCTCTTGCACCATGTCAAAAATTGGTATTTTGCCTCCTAATTGCATTCTGCACTTGCGTTTTAGCTTTCAGTAACTGATGAACAAGGGCACCTCAATCACTTCGGAGTCAATGCTTCCCAATCTCTCACGATTTAAGAGATACTCTGCACCTCTGCTTTCTAACAAAGTGGATTACTTCAAATCTATCCACTTTATATTCAATCTGCCAAATTCTTGGTTACTCACTCAGCCTGTCCTAATCTCCTTGAAAGCTCTTTCCACACTCCTCACATATTCCCATCCAGTTTGTGCCCTGTACAAACACTGCATTTGGCCCCTCAAAATCACTGAGATAGATGGTGAACAGCTCAGGCCCAAGATCTTATGGTACCCCACTTGTCACAGCCTGCCAATCTGAGAAGGACAATTTATTTCAGCTGTTTCTCTTTCTGTTAACCATTCTTCTCCTTCCGTGCTAGCACATTACCCCTAACCTACATGTTCGAGTTGTTAATTGGTGTGGGACGGTTTCAAAACCTTCTAAAAAAATTAAAATCTATCACATCTACTGGCTCCCTCCCATCTATTTTACTTTGAAACATCCTTGGCTAGCTCAAATAGGTTTGTCAAACATTATTTTCCTTTCATAAATCTAGGTTGACTCTGCCCAGTTAATTATATTTCTAAGCATTCAGCTTCCACATCCATTTTAATAGATTTAGTACTTTCCCCATTAGACATCAGAAACTGTTCCCAATTTTCTCTCGCCTTCCTTAAAGAGAGCTGGGTTTCATTTGCACCATTACAATCTGTGGACACCATTCTAGAATGAATGCAACTTTACAAGATGATCGCAATATGTCCACTATGTAAACAGCCACCTCTTTCAGCACTGCAGATGTACAGTATCAGGTTCCAGAGATTTGTCAAGTGTCAGATTAATTTGGCGAGTGTTGCTTTTATTTCATAAATACTAATTTATTCCAGTTTCTCATTCTCACCACTCCCTTGGATCACTATTTTGCAAACAGTGCTCGTTTAAAAGTCATATTGTGCTCCCTCTACCCTAATAATTCTATTCATTTGTCCTTTCTCATTCCATAATACAAGATCAAAAACAGCCAGTTTCCTAATTCATTCCTCAAAATACTGCTGTAGAAAACCATGTCATGTACATTCTAGTTATTTGCCCTCTACAGCATTGGTGCTCATTAGATTTACCCAGTCTATGTCTAGATTGAAGTCACCCACGATTACTGCATCACCCTCATTAAGTACACCTCTAATTTTCCCTATTAAACTGTGCCCTAAATTAGGATTGTCTGGCAGCCATTAAAATTTTTCTACAAATTTTTCCTGCCCCTTGCTGTTATCCAAAATCTTCTCTCACTAATGTATTGATCGCATTCATTATCGCCCAATCTTTTACTGTTTGGTCATCCATCTTAAATGTCAAATATCCATGATTATGGAGTTTCCACCTTTGGTCACCCTGTAGTCATATCTCCATGATGGGAATTAAATCATGACTGTTTACCTCAATTTGTGCCATCAATTCACCTACCTTGCTGCAAATGCTACCTCCATGCAGTTGGGGCGCCTTCAATTCTGAGTTAACATTATTCTGTATTTTGAATCTTACTTGATGTTGGCATTTCTGCTTCCTTTCATGTTTGTTTACAACTTTTCTACTTCCCATAACTATTTTGGTTTTTGCCTATGAAATTTTGTCTCAGGTTCCCATTTCTTCAATGGCAGATAGTCCATTTAGTTTTATTCCTTTTTGACTTACGTAGAGGTTGGATACAACTGAATGGATTACTCAGCCATTTCAGAGCACAATTAAGAGTCAACCCCATGGTTGACATCTCTTGTACACCAGACCAGCAAAAACAACAGATATACTTCCCTAAAGGACATCAGTGAAACAGAAAGGCTTTTATATCAACTGATGGCAACACAGTAATGCAACTGAAATGAGCTTTTAATTCCAGACTTTTATTAATGGATTCAATTTAAATTCTACTTGCTGCCTTAGTGAGATTTGAACGATGCCCCATTGCGTTAGTCTGAGCTTCTGGATTATTAGACGAGTGACATTTACAGATGATTACCGAACTAGTAGATACAGTAGAATCAGACAAAGCATCTCAGGTTACAAAATTAACTGGACACGATATGTAAACAACAGAACAACGATAACTGAAGTTGAATGCTGAAAGCTATAAAATGCTACATATAGGATAAAACAGAAAAGACAATATGGGCATTCCTTGAACTGTCATATACTGTCACAGTTAAGAATATTGTTAGATAGATTTAAAAGTTCAGAAGAATTAGGTTTGACTTCTGTGGAAAAGTTTAATCATAGAATCTTTACGCGTTTTAAAAAATATTTTTGACCAGCCTATTAACTTCAGTAGGAAAGCATCCAGTTAATTTTGCATAAGGTTCTTTATCCACCTTCCAATTTCTGCTGCTCTGCCTTTTTAATCTAACATTGGCTCTTGCATTTCATTTACATCTGTCCTTCATTCAATTTAAGGTTTGAAATTATTCTTAGATTACTTTAGGGAGAGGTAATGTCTAGTGGTATTATTGCGGGACTGTTAATCAAGAGACCCAGTTAACATTCTGGGGACCCAGGTTTGAATCCTGCCTTGGCAGACGATTGAATCTGAATTCAATAAATATCTGGAATTAAGAGTCTAATGAAGACTATGAATCCATTGTTGATTGTTGGAAAAACCCATCTGGTTCACTAATGTCCTTTTGGGAAGGAAACTGCCATCCTGACCCAGTCTGGCCTACATGTGACTTCAGAGCCACAGCAATGTGGTTGACTCTCAGTTGCTGCCTAGCCAATGACGCACTCAACCAGTGAACAATAAAAAACTACTTTCCAAATTGAGTACTTTTCTATTATATCAGATTTTCCAACATCCATCCCTTTCATCAGTCTCAACAGTATTAAAGCATTTCATTATTCAAACTCCAACAAATCTTGCAGCTGTTCCATCAAATAAACATGGTTTGTGAATCAGTGCTTGAAATCAAATTATGGAGTTTTTTTTAAAAATACACTGTTTTGTAGAGTTGAAGATTCAGGCATCCCTCTACTGATAAATATAAACTATTTTTTGCTGCAAAAACATGCACAAGTACATTATTACAATTAAATTAACATATGAACAGTAGTCAATGTCAAGACAATTTGAGGAAACAACTAAATGCGAACAGAACATTGGAATATGTAGTCAGAGAACCAGACAAGTCAATGGAAGTTACACAAACAAGTTGTTAAAAAATTCTGCCTATCACAAATTAGTAATCTGATATGAATTTCAGTGTTGGCGTTATGTCATATTGCATGCACTGGAGAATAGATGTGTTGATACAGACGGCCCTGTTCTTTGCAGACAGTAAGAATACGTTTGCACAGCGTGCCTGTTTCAACTCAACAAAACAGGTGACAGTCATTTACAGGTTCATTTCTCAGGGTAACGCTCCAGAGTCAATCTAACTGGTTTAACATTGAAATAAAGCCTGGAAGTTAATGGTTATTCAAAACCAGTAAGTGTATCCTCCATAGTAACGTGTCTGCCAAAGTGCACATGGCAACAAATTACCACTCTGCTCTTGTGCAATATAAAAGTTGTTTTTCCACTTAGTATTCTTGTTTTCATTTTGTACAAACAATTCATTTTTCTTCCCCCCAGCAACGCAAGCTCTGTACAACCAAACGACTATTTCGCGCGGTACTTGTCAGATGAGAGTGTTGTCAGTTTTGGTCATCATAGCACAGATCTAATGTGCTGGAGCAGATAGAAGGGAGCAATATTCCTAATTCTATATTAATTTTGTTTAATTGTTTGCTGGTGATGGACATTAACTTTTGGCTTTATTAATAGATCAAGACAAAAAGTGATTTTTAGATTAGGAGCAGAAAGCTTATAACGTGTACAAATTAATATAGGTGTATGCAAAGATTGGTTCTGGTTCTATCTTTCAATTTGTTTTCTGGAATAGAACAAATACTGGTATTCCCAGTAAATCAGCCATGGAGGTAAGAATAGACAAATTTCTACCCTAGGTGGAGAAGGTAATATCACGTACCCACATCATTGTGAACAGAAGTATTAAACCAGAGAAAGTGAAGGCAAAATGTTATTTCCAAGTTCAGTAGAAAAGCATTACCCATCCCTAGAAAAAGTGGTGTGCTAATCAAGCCAAATTTCAGAAACAAAAAAACAAAAAAAAAAATTGAAAAAAATTAAGAACTTAAGAATATTAGTAACTTACTGTCTCTGTTCCCATGGTCTTAGCCCCCTTACGTCAGGATAGTAGTGGTTTCTCGTTCACTCTGAACAGCACCTTGGTGAATAAAAACAAAGCAAAACAATGTTAGCAGTTCATCCTCAGCTCTGCAGAAGCAATTGGTTTGTAGTAATTGGAAAAAAAAAATCCAAATCCATAATTTTATTCTCAACAATGCCAATCTTTCCCTCATACTTCATCTGTGCTTATCACAAGACACTAACAAGTTAACAGAGTACAAAAGAGCAAGCAAATAATGTCCAAAGAATTTGAAATGGTTGACCTCAAATTTTCTGTAGATTACTGATCAACCTCCTAAGCTCTAGCCTTCAAAAATGCATTTCAGCCAAACACATTAGATCTGGCACAAAGTCCTACTCAAATTTTATCCTAGATAAATTCATGTCCTTCAGTCAAAACCTTCATTCAATATATCCAACCAATCCCCTCGCCTTCATCCTTCTGGAATCCCTTCCAACCTTGTTGATACCTTGTGCTTTCTCACCTTTAGCAGACTGAACATTATCTCTCCCCACATCTACCATTTTTGTCAGAGCCTTCACCACTCTGGGACTTTTCTTTCACTCATGTTTCAATACGTCTCTGCCCACTATTGTCTTGCACGCACATTTACTTCTCCAATTCCACCTCAATTTTATGAGGTTTTGTATTGAGAATGCTGTATAGATAGATTACTGTTTGCTTTGGCATATTATATTTCCTTCCTTGATCTCTGAAGGTGTTATACCTGGTGTAGTATAGCTATATCAGTGCTTACAGCCTCAACCAACCATTAAGCTAGTGAAGTTGATCAACACTGCATCAATAGCTCAGGCCCTTCAGAGAACATCAAAACAAGCCTATAAACAAAAATTAATAATCTATCAAAACACAAAACTACTTTCCTTCATCTCAAAGCACTCTACTGAACTATCGATAAACCACAAGTTAGCATCTCAGCCTCAAATACCATTGACACTGAAGTTTAAATAAAACGGCAGATTCAGGAAATCAGAAACACAGAAATTAGCAGGAAAAAACTCAGCAGATCTGACAGCATCTGCAGAAAGAAAGCAAAGTTAACATTTTAGGTCCAGTAATCCTTGAAGATGGACCTGAGAAATGAACTCTGCTTTCTCTCCATAGATGCTGCCAGACCTGTTGAATTTTCTAGCAATTTCTGTTTGACATTGAAGCTTCCCGATGACAGGAAACCAATGGCCTGGTGTGAATTTGATCTTAGCTGTGATGGCAATTCGGGGAAAAGGACACAGAACGAAAGGGAAAAATTGCGGCACTCAATCATATGTTGAGAGTAACCATGAACTAATTGGCTAGAGTACCTCTCATTCATAAATGCACTTCAGTCAACATATCTTCTATTTCAGATGAATTTGCAGTTCACTTGCATAGCTTTCAACAGTTTCCAAACTAGAAGCAATGTCTAGGTATCAGGTCATACTTAAACATTATCAATTCTCATTATTTTGCAACCATGTAGTGCAGTTTTTATTTCCCTAAAACCTTTGTCATCCATCAAGAAACTACTTTTCAAAATACTTACCTCTTTATTACAAGTAACCTGCTGAAATTTACACTTTTCTTTAAAAAGAAACTCAGGCCACAGGTTTCGGTAAAATTTTGCTTACCTCTACCATTACAGCCTATGCTGTTTAAAATCCAGCCCTGGACACTCAAATTTTGATCATTTTGTTTAATTGCAAGCATCCAAAAGAGCTCTCTTGTGGGAGACAGTACGATAGCCTAGCTCACAATAACCTACGTCCCAATCTCCCTACTACTGGCTGCACTTAGCCAATCAAGGATCAACTAAACATTGAGATCAGCAGGAATAAACCGAAATTACCACATGGCAGTACGCGTGCAGGGACTAATACAACCACTGTACAATGAAAATCAGTATTCATTTACAATGAAGGTCAGCCTCAGAGTCTAAACAATTCCAGGGCAGAATTAATAAACACAGGCACAAAAATTTGTGTGAAATATTCTATTAATGTTGCTTTATTTTGGTAATATTTCAAGCTCGATTTTTACTACTTAACCTACTCTCTAACACATGTAATGGTAATTGCCAATTTTAGAATATCAATACATCTTGTGGAATGCAAAGTAGTATGGAAATTAAACAGCTCAGGAACGTAACACAGAAACTAAGATCTTACAGCTTTTGGGTTTTCTGTTTCTTACTATTCATATCTTACAAGCCAGTTTATAAAACAGATTCTACATTGGTATTCATGTCACTTCAACCAATTGCCATATTCCCTATATAACAAGGGCCATCAGAAATCAAACTTTTATAATCTTGCAACGAGTGCACAGCAGTCAGCACCACTGTGAAGCAGACTGGGAGCAGTGTGCAGTGAGTCAGATTTGCTGTGAAATAGACTGGACAGAATTCAGCATTAAGCAGTCAGTGAGCAGTACGTGAACTTGGTATAAAACAGTGCAAAAGGGGTACAGTAATCATTTTGTGCTACAGGTGAAGTAATATGACTGCAATGCAGGGTAAGCATGTCTCAGTCTTTTTAAAGGGTTAGTACAAGGGTTTCAGATAATGGGGGGTTGGGGGGAGGGGGGGGGAAAGAGTGATTTGAGAGATTAACAAATCATTTTTATGTAGCTAATTAAAATTTAACTTGTAATCTAACAGCCGACAGCAGGTAAGTCATGTCAGTTGGTGGGGCTTTGTGTCCTGCCTGTGAGACGTGGTCAATTGCAGGAAGTGTACCCAGCTTCAGCTGTTCACCAAACAAATGGATCGTCTTGAGCAGCTGGAGACAGTAAGGAGCTTGCAAATGGTAGAAAGTGTCATAGATGGCAGATATAGAAACATGGTCACACCCAAGGTACAGGAAGATAGATGGGCGACCACTAGACAGGCAGGCAGTCAGTGCAGGAAGCCCCTTCACCATGGCCCCTGTCAAACAAGTATTGTCCAAATTGGCACAATGACATAAAAAGCAGGACCTCTAGGGTACTAATCTCAGAATTACTCCCTGTGCGACGTGCTGAGGCTAGGAACAAGAGCCAGAACAATCAAACACGTAGCTAAAGAGCTGGTGTATGGAGGAGTACTACAGATATTTGGATCATAGGAATGTCTTCCAGGGAAGGTTCTATAGTGTTTCTTGGGAGGGCTGAAACTAGAGTGGCAGGGGGTGCAAGTCACTAAGTGTAGAGACTGGGGAACAGCTCGAGTCTAAGGCAAATGTAGCTAAGAGGAGAAGCAATCAGGGAGAGGTTGCTGAGCTCAGCGGAACTGGAGGCTTGGATTGTATCTACTTCAATACAAGTAGTATGACAGGTAAGACAGATTAACTTAGAGCCTGGACTAATGCATGCAATTATGGTGGCGTTATCATCACAGAAATATGGTTGAAACAGGGACAGGATTGGCAGCTTAACGTTCTGGATATTGACGTTTTAGATGAGACACAGTCGGCAGCAAAAATGTTTGCAGAGTTGCATTACTGGTTAGGGAGGACACCCTGGATCAATCTTGCAGCAAGGCATTATGGGTAAAGCTCAGGAAAAGGAAAGGTGCAATCACAATGCTGGGAATGTGCTACAGACCTCCCAGCTGCCACTGGGAGATAGAGGAAGAGATATATAGTCAGATTCTGGAAAGATGTGAAAATAACAGGATTGTTGTGATGGGTGATTTTAACTTCCCCCATATTGACTGGGACTTCCTTAGTGTCAGGGATTTGGATGGGGAGCAATTTGTTAGGTGTCAGGAGAATTTTTTGATAGTACAACGAGGGAGGGGGCCATACCAGACCTGATATTGGGAAATGAGTCCAGTCAGGTGATCAAAGTTTTGGTGGAGGAGAATTTTGGGAATAGTCACCAAAATTCTGTAAGTTTTTGGATACTTATGGATAAGGACAAGAACGGACCTCAGATGAAAGTGTTAAACTGGGGAAAGGCCAACTATAACTGAATTAGGCAAGAATTGGATAATGTGGATTGGGAGTGACTATTTGAGGGTAAATCCACATCTGACATGGGAGTCTTTTAAAGACCAGTTGATTAGAGTGCACAACTGGCAAGTTCCTGTGAAAATCAAGGACAGGAATGGCAGGATTCAAGAACCTTTGATGACAGGGGAAATTATCAGCTTAGTCAAAAAAAAAAGAAGCATACCCAAGGTCTAGGCAACTAAAAACAAAGTCCTTGAAAGAATATAGAGCAAGTAGGATGGTGCTCAAACAGGGAATTAGGAGGGCTAAAAGGGGCCATGAAATGTTCTTGACCAGCAGGGTTAAGGAGAATCCCAAGGCATTTTATACATATATTAGCAAGACTGTAGCTCGGGAAAGAGAAAACCTCTCTCCTTTATCCTTGAGTTGGCCAGGTGTGCAGCGCAGAAAAAGGGTGAGATCCTTAATGAGTACTTTACATCAGTATTCACCAGAGAGAGAGAGTGGGACATGAGGATGAGGTTGGGGAAAGGTGTGTGAATACTCTCAGGCAGGTCAATATAATGTGCGAGAAAGTGTTGGGGGTTTTGAAATACATTAAGATAGATAAGTCCCTAGGGCCAGACAGGATCTATCCCAGGGACGGTGGGAGGAAGGGAGGAAATAGCTGGGGCCTTAACAGATATCTTTGCATCCTCTTTGGCCTCGGGTGAGATTCCAAAGGACTAGAGAATAGCCAATGTTGATCCTTTGTTTAAGGAAGAAAAGAGAGATAATTCAGGTAATTACACGCCAGTGAGCCAGATGTGTGGTAGGGAAGTTGTTGGAGAAGATAACGAGAGAATGGATTAATTCAAATTTGGAAGTGAATGGACTTGTTGGAGATAAGCAGCATTGGTGTGTGTGGGGAAGATCACGTCTCACCAATCTGATTATGTTTTTTAAGGAGGTGACAAGAATGCTTGATGAGGAGTACCGTGGATGTTGTCTACATGGACTTTAGTAAGGCATTTATAAAGATACCTCATGGCATGCTGGTACAGAAGGTACAGTCTCATAGGATCTGGGGTGAGCTGGCTAGATGGAAACTGGCTTGATCAGAGTGAAGATCAGTAACAGGTGGTGTTCCGCAGGGATCAGTGCTCAGACCTTTGTTGTAATATATAGATATAAAAATGATCTAGAAGAAAATGTATGTGGTCTAATTAGTTAGACTGGATGACACCAAAATTGGCGGAGTTGCAGATAGTGAGGAGGATTGTCAAAGGATACAGCATGATATAGATAGACTTGGCCAGAAAAATGGCAGACGGAGTTTAATCCAGGTAAATGGGAGGTGATGCATTTTGGAAGATAAAATTCAGGTGTGAATTATACAATAAATGGCAGAACCCTTAGGAGCAGTGACAGAGTTATCTGTGCGTACAGATCCCTCAAAGACGCAACACAGGTGGATAAGGTGGCCAAGACAGCATACAACATGCTTGTTTCATTGGCTGGTGTTTTGAAAATAAAAGTTGGCAAGTTACTTTACAGCTGTATAAAACTTTTGAAATATTGCATGAAGTTCAAAAGTTGATGGAACGTGCTGTCAGTAGAGGTGCTGGAAGCAAGCACATTAGCAACATTTAAGGCATATCTTGATAAGACACAAATGGGAGTTGAACAGAGGGATAGAAATTGTGCGTGGGCAATAAGTAGCAGATCCATATGAGGATTAGGAATCGGTGCAGGCTTGGTTGACCAAAGGGCCTTTCCTGTGCTGTTTTGAATTGAATCTAGCTCAAAGAGTACAATTAAGCCAATATGCTTCATTGTGCAATGCCCTTAGGCTATCTCCACAAACTGCTCCCACCACACTCAATGCTAAGCTTGTTACATATGAAACAGAACAGGAGCCCCATCTGGCCTACTGGCATTTCTTCATCTTGTTGTTACAAATTAATTTGTTCCTTAAAGATATGGACTAAGTTTGGAAGAACAGAATATATTACTGTTTGCTGTCTTTTACAGTTCATGTAGCTCAAACATTTCACCAAGCAATTGTTCTCCTTTTATAAAATCTTTTGACAATTTGGTTCTGATTTTCAGCAAAAAAAAAGGTATTTTTCTAGGTTTAGATGTAGAATCTTTGAGGAATGGTATTATTAAACTAAAACTTGAGATTCAACATGACAGAAGTGTTCACAATACATGACTCCAATGCAGAGGGGTTATAAAGCAGATCTGCTTGGTACTGAAACCTGAAAAGCTATTCAAGGAAAAAAGATCAGTACGTTACATCACCCTAAACAATGACATACTTGCTCTACTAGTCACTCTTGCCCCGATAAAGCTCCTTATCGGAAGGGTTTAAACCACTAACATCATCATCCACTTTCAACAGTCATGTGAACTCCAGCAGCAGAGTCTGCTCTCATTTCTTATTCAGTTGGAAAGATTCAGATTCTTGTACAATTCAAGACAGAAATTCAATACTAAAATTACTTGGTCTCTGAAACATGATTTCTAGCTATCTTTCTGGTTTCGTGGCAAGAGTGATGAACCCACTTCAACAGTAATTCGTCTTTTCTTGCAAATGGACAAAGGAAAAGCAATAATCAAATTGCAAACAAGTTGAAGGGCTGAAAACCATGCTCAGGTGCAAACAAACTTGGATTTTGTAAAACATGAAGACTGCAGAAGGAAAGAACAAGGGAATTGAAAATGCCCAAGGTTCAAACTTCAAAAGATACTGAGAAATGAATTAATTGTAAAACTATAATGAGTCTCGATTTGAGCAAAGAGACAGTGCAGGCAGGAGGAAGTGTAAATTTACAGATTATGAGGAAACAGAGGCAAATCTTTATTCACCACCATGATTATTCGTCCAACAATAGTATTCCTAAATAGTAGTAACATAAGGACCACTGAGTACAACTACCACAGGGAAGAAAAATCAGGCAGAAAGTGGTCTGCATTAATTTGACACAACTCTTTGCTGTACTGGGTACAGTAAAACTAATTGACTCTTGGGAGTGGGTTTTCCTGCCTGCTCTGTGGAGATTGAGACAACTGTGAGGAAAAAAACAAAGCTGTTTTGCTCATTATACCACATGCCTAAGTTTGGTAGATCTGACTTCAGTATACAAGAGTATTCTTTGTCATTTTCCTCATTATTATAAAAATATTTCACTATCACAGTTTTACACACAAAGAGACCCTTCAGCCCATCATGTGCACGACAGTCACCAAGCAACTATCTACACTAATTCCATTTCCAAGCAATTGAATGCAAGGCCATTACAAATGCTCATTTAAGTACGACTTGCAATGTTATAATGGTCCCTGCCTCTACCACTCTTTCAGGCAAATGAATTCCAGATAACAACCACTTTGGCTGAAAAGATTTCTCCTTAAATTCCCTCTAAAGCTCCTGCCCCTTACGTTAAATCTATGACCATTAGTATTAGTGCCCTCTAAAAGGGGAAAAAAGTTTCTTCCTATTTATGCCCCGCATAATTTTATACATCTTAAACAATTTTCAACTACCCCACCCTCAGTTTTCAAGGAAAACAACCCTAATCCATGTAGTCACTCTAAGGTTTGAGAGTAGATTTGTAGCTCAGGTTGTGGATGTTGTGGTTGGCTAGCTCGCCGAGCTGGTTTGTTGTTCCGCAGACGTTTCATTACCCTGCTGGGTAACATCAGTGCAGCCTCCGATGAAGTGCTGTTGTTTTCCCGCCTGTTATTTAAACTCTAGTATCCATTGAGCTGGATTACCTCCATTACGAAGGAAACCGGAAGTGAGTGTATATGGGTCGATCTCTGTGTGTCTGTCGATGGCTTTCTTCGTGGAGTACCAGGCTTCTAGAAATTCCCATGCTGGTCTTTGCTTTGCTTGTCCCGAGATCTTGTTGTTTTCCCAGTGAATTAGTGGTTCTCCTTATCCACGCGGATAGAGATGAGAGAGTATTGGTAGTGTCTTTTGTAGGCAATTGATGTTCGTGTACCCTTGTTGTTAATTTCCTTCCTGTTTGTCCGATGTAGTGTTTGTCACAGTCTCTAATGGGAATCTCGTATATGACACTGGTCCTGTCGATAGCGGGTAGTGGATCTTTGGTTCGGGTAAGCAGCGGTCATAGGGTTGATGTGGGTTTGTGCGCTACTCTGATGCCCAGTGGTCGTAGGAGTCTTGTGGTCAGTTCAGATGTGTTCCTGATATAAGGTAGCATGATGAGTGTGTCGGGGTGTGTAGGGTCTTCCTGGTATCATTGGGGTAATCGGCATCTTCTGACCCAGTTTTTCGGATATCCATTGTCTTCGAATACCTGGAAGAGGTACTCTTCTTCTTCCTGGTGTCGCTCTGCTGCTGCAGTGTGTTGTTGCCCATTTAAATAATATTCTCACGCAACTACGTTTGTGTGTGTTAGGGTGGTTGCTGTCGAAATTCAGTACTTGGTCAGTGTGTGTGGCTTTCCCGTGTACCTTTGTTAGGAATTCCCCATTTGGTCTGCGCTCTACCATGACATCTAGGAATGGGAGCTGTTTGTTCTTCTTCTCTTCTCTGGTGAATCTAATTCCAGTGAGGGTGTTGTTTATTACACTGTGTGTCTCACTCTTCATAGCTGAAAGGATCTAGCCTGGACAACATCATTGTGAACTCTCCCTGCACCCACTCCAGTGCAATCACATCCTTACTATAGCGTGACAACCAGAACTGTGTATACCACTCCAGTTTTGGCCTAAACAACATTCTGTAGAACTCCATCATAACCTCTCTGCACTTGTATTCAATGCCTCATTACAAAGGCAAGTGCGCTAAATGTCTTCTAACCATCTTACTCACCGCTGATCATCAGTACTTCCCTGGGTCCTACAATTCATCATGCACTCCTTTTCCCTGGTTAGTCCTCCCAAAATGCATCAGGTCACATTTTTTTAGAATTAAATTCCATCCACTGTTCTGCCCACATGACCAACTTGCCTAATCTTCCTGCAGTATACAGCTTTCCTCCTTGCTATTTACCACAATTTTCATGTCATCCGTGACCTTACCAATAAAAACTTACACTTCTGTCTAAATCACTAATGTACATTACAAACAGCAAGGGACCTAATATCAAACCCTACACAATGCCACTGACATTGGTTTTGTGGCTGAAAACCAATCTTCAACCAGCATTCTTTTCCTCCTGCTAAGCCAATTTTGAATCGAATTTGCCAAATTGCCCTGGATCTCAAGGGCTCTTCTTGACCTACTTCCCCCTCACCAACTTGTCAAAAGCCTGACTGAAGATGATGTAGACTGTACTACTTTCATCCAAACACACTGTCAACTCAAAATTTGATAGACGTGATCTCCCATTGACAAAGCCATACTGACTACTCTTGGTTAATCATGGTTTCTCCAAGTGTTGGAGCTGCATGGTGGCTCAGTGGTTAGCACTGCTGCCTCACAGCCCCAGGGTCCTGGGTTCCACTCCAATCTCAGGCAACTATGTGGGGCTTTCTGCCAGGTGCTCCAGTTTCCTCCCACAGTCCAAAGATGTGCAAGTTAGGTGGACTGGCCATGCTAAATTGCCCACAGTGTTCAGGGATGTGTAGATTAGGTGCATTAGCCATGGGAAATGCAGGGTTACAGGGACGGGTCTGGATGGGATGCTCTTCAGAGGGTTGGTGTGGACTTGTTTGGTCGAATAGCCTGTTTCCACACTTTGGGGATTCTATTAAGTGGATATTAATTCTGTCCCTCAATTTTTTTTCCAAATGTTTCCCTGACACGGAGGGTAGACTCATTTTCCATGCTTCCTTTTGATAAAGTTTTTACTTTCATCTTCTAGCTGGCCATAACACAAAATTACAAAAACGTGCCTCAGTACTGCAGTAACAAATTGTGAATCCAACATTCCCATACAGATCTGAACAGTGGTGTCAGGAGTATATTTTTTGAGAAAATTCACCGGCCAGAACAAACTTGTTTTCTCTTATGTGACCGAGATAACTCTCAGCCCTCAGCTGAATGGATTTTACATCTAACTTGCTTCCTTTTTTTCCACTTCTCCTGAAACCATCCAGTCCTATTTGCACACCATTTTCTAGATGCCAGTGGTGTTCCAGTATCTAGTATTAGTAACCCATTTCCATTTAGGTGTGCAGAATCAGTGGGCTATATAATCATTCATCCCGTACAGCTATGCAGAAGTCTTTCCCCACACAAAGTACACATTTTCTGAAACAATGTCAAGAAGTGTGAACTTCTAACTTCTTTCCTAGTCCTGAGCGGAAACAGCATATAATCCCTTTTGATTTTGTTTAATAAATTGTCCCAGTTATTCAATTCTTCCCTTACTAAACACCATCTTTTAATAAATCAACATCACTCATCTTACTCAAACTTCAGAGCTCTCCTTATAGAAATTGTTCATCATGTTTGCTTAACAACTACACTTTTAAAAGTAGTTGGCTGTGGAGGATCTTAGGACACCTTAAGGTGTCAATGGCACAATATTAAGGCTGAGATAACAAGGTGTAGAGCTGGATGAACACAGCAGGCCAAGCAGCATCAGAGGAGCAGGAAAGCTGATGTTTCGGGTCTGGACCCTTCAAGGCTACTTCTTTTGCAATGGATCACTCATGCAAAGAGGTGTGAAAAAAGCACGGGAATAATGAATTGACAGACTAACACAAAGCAGAGGCTAGTGAAACTTAAAATTATACTGTTTACACATATGTTGGTCTTTACTTCTAAATGAATTCACAGTTTGTGACCTGTAGTTTCAGGGAGTAGCATGCTACATTTTCTGACTATGAATGCAATCTTCCTTTAAGAGCACTAAACATTTACAGTTTCAATGATAAAATTTATAATGCAAAACAAAATAAACAGTACATATAGTTTACAATGTCAAAACAGCTATGGAAATAGTTAAAAGCAAATAGGACATTTCAGGAGACCAAATGCTCAACATGCTGAATTACTATACAACAATAATGAGCAAATAAATCCGAACTACAGAGACAGAAAAATAAACTAAACATGTAGTATGCTGACCAGACTGTATCTCAAGCTATGGATGTGTTTCAGGTCAGTAACATACGGAAGACATTTTATCTCTGCAAATGTGTCTTGAACAAAGATTAAAAAAAGTGATCCCAAAGCAAGACTACAGAAACTGAAACTTGTCACTCAAAAGGAATTCACTAATCTTATAAAAAGGTGTAAGAAAGCAAATGGTAAAACAATAAATCCAGAATGCTACTTCAGGGTTTTGAAGCAAAGGCAGATATATATGGGACAACAAGGTGCAGGGCTGGATTCCCTGCTCCTATGATGCTGCTTGGCCTGCTGTGTTCATCCAGCCCTGCACCTTGTTGTCTCGGATTCACCAGCATCTGCAGTTCCTACCATCTCAGATATATATGGAGTTGGTTTGATCTCTGATTGGAAGAAATGCTTCCCAAGGCTAAATTGTATACTCATGTTCCTATTCCAAGTTGTACCAAGATACAATTTCAAACCAACAATTAAAATTTGAATTTAGGATGGAAGTCATTAAATTCAGCAGAGAAAAAGTGAACAATACTTGGAATGAATTAGCACATAATTAAGCCAAAATGTACTAAATCACTTATGAAACAGTTCATTTATTTAACAGGGATGACACTATCTTTTTGCATCAATGATCCAAAAAGATGCCTAATAACTTTTTCCTCCACATCTATTTACCAGCACCAATACTCCAAGGCTAGTTCCCCACCTACTCAAAAAGAAACACACTTCTCATGTATACAATACAGAAACTTCAAGAGATGAGGTTTGACAAAAGATCATACTTCATGCAACATCCTGTCCAAGCAATAAGAGACATTTCCTATTGGAATTGACATTACTGCATTTGAGTCAGATTAACATGTTAATTTTGCACTCTTCAATTCTAAACTGCTACTATAACTGCACCCTAAAAAGTGCCGAGTTCAACTTTCGTCACTGTACCTCAGACTGAACAAATAAACTTTCAAGTCTGTGCAGAGAACAAGGATTATTGTCAGTGTAAAAAAAAGGATGGGCAGTAAGGGTGATTTGAATTGTTAAGTTTTGTCTTTAAAAAGGAGGGTCCCTATCAAAAATATAAAATCTTTACTAATTCTTTTGTAGTAACTATATTATTTCAAGTTACTTATAATCAGTGGGCATACTAAAAAATCTAAAATTGATTTTTAATAATTTTAAGTAGCTGGTTTGCTTTGTGATATAGTTGAGGAAATATAACAATCAAGGTAGAAAAACCAATGACATTAAGATGCTTAAATGCAGCTGGGTGCTGTGTTGAGTGAGCCAGACAATCAAGTAATGACAGTCAATGGTGAGGTTGGACTATCGCAGTCAAATCTGATATTTATGCTGCTGTGTAATCCACTGACCTTCAAGAAATTTCATTTCTTTCCAAATGAGTAAATCAAGAATTCAGGTCTCAGTCTTGAATTGGTCCATTTGACACATTTAATGATCAGGACAATGGAACACAAACAATGCAGTGTACTGTTTGGTGTCAAGGTATGAACATGTGTACTACTTGTAGAATAGCATAACAATGGAACCTAATCTCATGGTATCATACACCATTATGCACCAAGAGTGACAAACATTCTCCAACACAAAACAAAGTCACAAACTGCTCCTATGATGCTGCTTGGCCTGCTGTGTTCATCCAGCCCTGCACCTTGTTGTCTCACAAACTATTCCACTGCATTGCACATGTAGTAAAAGGAAAATAAGTTTTTGGACACACTGCCCAAAGCTCTCGATAACTTCTGAGCATCTGCACGAGTTCACATAAAAAAAATCAGCACCAACCAGGCCTGAAAACTGCAAGTTCAAGGTGACAAATTTCTTGTAGATACTTGGCCTTGTTATTGTCAAGTGGTCAAAAATGAGTCAAAGTAAACTTACACACTGGCACATTTTCTGTAAGGATACTCTATGGTGACAGAAAAGAAGTCTGACAACTTGTACAGACAGTGAAGACATCTGAAGCAAAGGTTCAGAGTCTTCATTTGAAACAATCGTGCAATATCAAAGGCCATATAACAAAAACTCCGTCCTTGACACCACCTGGTGTCCTGGGATGAATGATTAGTTGAACAAACTGCACCAGCAGTCTACGAACACTAGGAGCATAAAAGCTACATGATCTCGTCCAGCTTGCCAAAGCTCTAGATCATTTGTATTGTCAAGTTTCTTACTCTATTTTAAAGAAAATTTCAAAATTTAACTACATTGGCAAAGATCAACACCGTGAATATGACAGATGAATAAGTAAGATCTCACAACTAAAGCCAATAGAGCGTGTTCACCGATTAGCAAATACACAAACTTCCATTCTATGCTTTCCTGATATCAAATCCACAAGGTCATCTGAAATCTGTCTAATTTCCTTCTGAAGAAATTAGCAGACCTCCCATGTTATCATTCGTAGGCCATCTAGACATGACTGCTGACCGAACGTTCCTGGAACCAATTAAATAGCCTTTATGTTGCTCTTTGAACACTAAAGATCAAAGTCAAATTACTTAAATCTCACTATACATACACACATACACATGCATGCTTAAAATATATATTTGCATCCATATCAATTGACCTTGTACTGAAATTAGGGTCAGACCAACGCAGTGAGGAATTCCCTTTATCTGTAAAATTGTGCAAGGGCTGGGGTAACTAATAGGGATTTACACGTGACAAATCAGCAAAATGCACGTACAACGGCTGCACTTTTCAGAACTTTGTCTTACGATACGGGTATCACTCCCAACTCAGTCCTAGTTAGAACCAAACTGTGCTCATGAACCAGTTAGATTTATTGCGGTATTTGTATCAAAGACTTTCAATCAATGTCCGCTTTTCCCACCAATTTGCTGACTGTCAAAGTGACGGAGAATGTTCACGTCACTAGATCATTTGTGTAAAATAACATTATTTTAAGACAAACTACAATTCTCTTTATATGCAATAAAACTGAAGCACTGCGACGGCCACCAGGCGGACCCACGTGTACGGACAGCTTCATGTTTAAGTCAATATCACTATTTAAAATGTCTTCTTGCATTTCCCAAACCTGTGAAAGGTACAAAATTTCACAATGAGTTAGCAGAGGTGAGTTTATTCTGTGTAAACCATTTATAAGAGATCATAAATCGTCGGGTATGCACTGCGGCCAGTCCGTGGAAATGAACAAATGTCGAACGATTGGAAATGCTTCCTTTGCTTTCACCTCTGACTGCACGGCATTCGCAGACTTAGATCATGCAAATATGAAATGAAGACCTATACTTTGCATATATTGTAAAATAAATATAGCATTCCTTAGCTTATTTTTTACTCACCGAACAGTTTGTGCACTGTTTGCAATTTAACCCACTCACAGTGCGACTTTCTGAAACGTTTTTACTGCACTTGCCCATCCCACAAACGTGAGCAGGCGTAGCTTGGAACTGCAAGACGTGTCAGCTCCCCGATTAGAGTACAACGTGTTCCATAGGCACAGCCAGAACGTGAAAGACGTGGCCAGTTTAATAGGAATGTTATGTTGAACAATTGGGAACGAGGTACAGGTCCCATACCCATCTGTAACACGATACAACTTTCTCCCAAACCGCAGAGGCTTTGGTCCTATTTTCGGAAGCACTCTGGATACTTTAAGTATTTGTAAGTCGCAGTAATTTACGGCATATTTGCCTGTAATGTGAACTCTGAACTTTGCAAGCTTCAGAGACTTTACAACTTTCAAGCATCTCCCACCCTTACAGCGGATAAGATCAAAACAAAACCTCAGCTTGATTAGTTACGGAAACATCAGAGCACAATAGATTCGCTTAGTACCGCGGGAGGCCATGCCTGCTGTCAATCACTGTCCAAGCAATCCAGGAGCACGCATTGCGGTGCAAGAGGCAAAGTATGGCTCGTACAAACCTCATGCACATTGAACCATAAACTGCTTATTACTTGTATTAAATTCCACAGTCAAACACAACTGTCTCCTTCCGAAGTGCGTCGGAGAGTGCACTATAAAATGTTCGATCAAAGCGACACCATAAACAAATTTGGACTTTAATCTTGAGGTTGCGCACTTCGATCCCAGCTGAACTTCTTAAGAAAAGTGATCGACCTGAAAATCTTCCCCCACATGTTGCCAGACTTATTTTAATTCCAGGTTTCCAACATCCTTCCGCACTGTGTGGCTTTGACTTTTGTATTAGAAATTACAGGCACATGGCAGATAGGCAATTAGTCATCTACTCTTCATGTCTTTCCAATGATCCAACATTAAAGTTCCGCGCTAAATAGCGGGTTAAAGGATTACAAGATATAATAACTAAAGCAACTAGGATCTATTTTTTCCATTGCGCAAATCAAATATTCCTGATGATTTAACTTGAAACATTAGTTGTATTATTTTATAATCTTCCAGATAAAGAGAAGCAGTGCCACATTCTATTCAAAAACACAGCCCAGATCAAAATAGTGTTGAATATGCACTGAGTACTAAGGTTTAATTGACCAAATAGAAATGAAAGTAGTTCAAAAACAAGCATATAAACTGTCAAGAAAAAAAAGTTTTTCCAGCAGAGTCTAATAAATGTCAAAAATATTAAAAGCATATTATCTACACATTAGAAAAAATATTGATTACCAGCTGAGCTCCAAAAGAGGATGGAATAGTGAGTAATTTGAGTTAGAGGCACAATGTTGCCCCTGGTTTACAAAAAAGAATATTGGAACGGGATAGGTTCTGTAATGGGAAAAATGCAAACTAAAATGGTGCGTAAAAATTAGAAATGATAAACTGATATTCAAGGTGGTGTGGAAAGAAGAGAGGTACTGGACATATTTAAGGATGCTACTGACATGGTCTATGTACTGGAAGACTAAAGAAGTCAACGCAATACTAATTTTCAAAAGGTAGTCAGAGCTAACTTGAATATTCATACGTCATTTAGTTACAGACGCTTGTATGATATATATATATATATGATTATTAAATATTCAAAATGAGAAAATAAGCAGACACAGCAGCACTGATTTCAGAAGTGATGACTGCTTTAAAACACTAATTCTTTCAAAGAGGTGTCACTCTTTGCTTTGATTGATGCAATGTTCAAATTTTCAGAAATACTCTGACAATGTACCAAAGGAGATATAGGTTCAGAACGTATAGGTTCTGCAATTAGATGATGATTAACGATTGGAGCATGGGCTACTTAGAAAGGGGTAAAAGGTGTAGAAAGGCTCAATTCTAGGAGTGTCAACATTTGCAGCAGTGCTTCAGAGGATTCTCTTCTGGGATGCCTTCAATTTGACATGCGTGTCAAGGAGACTATAAGATGTCCAAACATATGGGTAACACTAAACTAGGAAGCTTACATAAATATCGAATGAATGGAGACTACAATGGGATGATAGGTTAATGGAATTCAACAGTAGTAAATTTAAGTAATACACCTTGGTTAACTAAAACAGGGGCATTTAAAGGGTCATCATTTGGTCTAAACATCACATCACATAAAAAATAGGAGGAGTAGGCTATTTGGCCCACGGAGCTTGGTCCACCATTCAATAGGATCATGGCTGACCATTGTGTACTCTGCTCCACTTCTTTGCCCACTCACCATAACCCTTAATTGCTTTACTCTTCAAAAATCTTTGCCTTAAAACATTCAACGAAGTAGCCACAACTGTTTCACTGTGCAGGGAATTCCACAGGTTCAGAATCTTTTGGGTGAAGATTAAGTCCTAAATCTGCTCACCCTTATTTTAAGGCTATGCCCTCTAGTTCTAGTTTTACCTGCCAGTGGAAACTACCTCCCTGCTTCTACCTTACCTACTCCTTCATAATTTCATATGTTTCTATAAGATCACCCCTTATTCTTCTAAATTTGAATGAGTACAGTCCCAGCCTACTTGATCTCTCCTCATAAGACAACCCTCTCAATTCTGGAATCAACCTAATGAACATCCTCTGTAACCCCTCCAATACCAGGACATCCTTTTTCAGCTAAGGAGACCAAACCTGTACACAGTACTCCAGGTGTGGCCTCACCAGCACCCTATGCAGCTGCAGCATAACCTCCCCATTTTTA
Source organism: Rhincodon typus (assembly GCF_021869965.1). Lineage (NCBI taxonomy): Eukaryota > Metazoa > Chordata > Chondrichthyes > Orectolobiformes > Rhincodontidae > Rhincodon > Rhincodon typus. The sequence continues at coordinate 30,948,262 of NC_063357.1, read as the reverse complement.
AAATACATTCATTCAGTAATGAAGGATAATATTCCATTTGCCTAATTTACCTGCTGCACAAGGACTCCAAGGTCCCTCTATAGAGCAGCAGACTGCAATTTTTCACCATTTAAATAATTGTCCATTTTGGTGTTATTCCTACCAAAATGGATGACCTCACATTTACCAACACTGTACTCCATCTGACAGACCCTTGCCCACTCACTTAACCTGTCTGTATCCCTCTGCAGACTTGGTCTCCTCTCTACAGGTTGGTCTATTACTCATTTTAGTGTAATCTACAAACTTCGACATGTTTAGAGTTGGGGACCAAGTCTAAGCCATCTCTGTATCTATGTTAATAATATTACAGCTAATGGGAAGCAGCACAAACTTGCAGACACCACAGAAACACCACCTCTTCTTCCTCACAAGTGTATCTGTACACACAGACATCCAGAGATCAATGTCTACACGTGCAAACTCATTTCCCCATCCACAGGCACAGATCATTTCCTGCTCCATTAGGTGGACAATATCAGCCAACCTGACTGATTCCGGTAATAAAATATTGGTGCTGTGAGGGCTGCATTGCTACATAAATTAAAGGGAGCATTGTCCTACAGAACTGTGAATAATTTTAACCATCCAATGTCACCCCCTCTCTAAATCAGAAATCCATGAGGCAGTAGGGTAACATTACCTGCACCATGTGCACAGGTGGCAGCCATTCTGGCATTGGAAGATACCGACAAAACATGTAATTACTGGCAGAGACGCTCAAAACACCTACAAATCAAATTATCTTCAATGCGACAGGCCATTTTAAAATACAGTCAAATAAAAGCAAAGTACTGTGGATGCTGAAATAAAAACAAAGTGTTGGAGAAACTCAACATGTCTGCCAGCAACAGTGGAGACAGAAAAACAGTTGCATGGAGTCCACTATGATTCTTCCTTGGAACTTGAAGTCAGAAGTCCAAAGAAAAGTCACATTGGACTCTAAACATTAACTCTTTCTCTTGCACAAATGCTGACAGACTCAAGTATCACCAGTGCTTTGATTTTAAAAGGTTCTTTAAATACAGAATTACCTCAGGGGAGGTAATGGCCTTGTGGTATTATCATATTAATCCAGAGACCCAGATAACGTTCTGGGGACCCGGGTTCGAATCCTGCCATGGCAGATGGTGGAATTTGAATTCAATAAAATATCTGGAATTAAGAGTCTAATGATGACCGTGAATCCATTGCCAATTGTCAGAAAAACCCACTGGCTCATAAATGTCCTTCAGGGAAGGAAGCTGCCATCCTTACCTGGTCTGGTTTACATGTGACTCCAGACCCAAAGTGGTTGACTCTGAACTGCCCTCTGGGCAATAAATGCTGCCTAGCCAGCGACACCTTCATCCCGTGAATGAATAAAGAAAAAACAATATTTTTTTCACTAAAGATTAACCGTGATTCTTACTTTATCCAAAACAAGATTGGATAAAGCAACATAATATGCAAAACCACTGGTGTCAAAAAGTAAACGTGCCATGTGTGGACATTGCACAAGTATTTTAAAAGTTGAAAAGAATGCATTAAATGAAATTTGGTTTTAAAATATTAATTTTTAAAACTGTTAGCAACATCACTTTACTGAAACATTTTTCACCATCACTTTAGTGCATTAGTCTATTTTGAAGTACAGTATTTGCACTCAGAAGGCGGCACTGAATGGCCTTCTAAGTATTTCTAATAAATCTGTTCAGACACATTATAACACATGTCTGGAACAGGGGGGACCTGAACCTGGGCTAGTGACACTATCATTGCAACATGTAAACCCTAAAATGTCCCTCTAACAAGATTATAATCCGCACAGGAGAATAGAATAAAAGTCCAATTAGCCCTTACAGTCTGCACAGTTGCCGACTCTCCCTAAAGATAAAAAAAAATTGCATCTAACAATGTGGCACCAGGCACCACACCAACCCTAAACACAGGGCTTCGGAGGAGTAGGCAATTCAGCCTTCAAGCCTGATCTGAACATTTATGATCACGTCTGATCTGGCGTGTTCTCAACATCATTTTCCCATCTGCACTCCATAGCATTTGACTTCCTTGTCTATCAAAAATCTAAAATCTAACTCTGTTTCAATAAATTCAATGACTCAGTTTCCTCCTCTGCCTCAGTTTTCACAGAAGAGAATTCCTTCAACTAGCTACCTAGAATACTCCTCCTCCCACCCACCTTCCTGCAAAAATGCTATCCTCTATTCCCAATTCCTTTGCCTCTGCCGCATCTGCTCCCAGGATGAGGCATTCCACTCCCGTACATCTCAGTTGTCCTCGTTTTTCAAGGACCGTAACTTCCCCCCCTCGGTGGTCGAGAACGCCCTCAACCGTGTCTCCCACATCTCCCGCACCTCATCCCTCACACCCCGTCCACGCAATAAGAACCAAAAAAGAATCCCCCTCGTCCTCACGTACCACCCCACCAACCTCCGGATCCAACGCATCATCCTCCGACACTTCCGCCATCTGCAATCCGACCCCACCACCAAAGACATCTTTCCCTCCCCACCCTTATCTGCTTTCCGGAGGGACCACTCTCTCCGTGACTCCCTTGTCCGCTCCACACTCCCCTCCAGCTCCACCACACCCGGCACTTTTCCCTGCAACCGCAGGAAGTGCTACACCTGCCGCCATACCTCCCCCCTCACCCCCATCCCAGGCCCCAAGAAGACTTTCCACATCAAGCAGATGTTCACCTGCACATCTGCCAATGTGGTATACTGCATCCGCTGTACCCGGTGTGGCTTCCTCTACATCGGGGAAACCAAGCGGAGGCTCGGGGACCGCTTTGCAGAACACCTACGCTCGGTTCGCAATAAACAACTGCACCTCCCAGTCGCGAACCATTTCAACTCCCCCTCCCATTCCTCAGACGACATGTCCATCCTGGGCCTCCTGCAGTGCCACAACGATGCCACCCGTAGGTTGCAGGAACAGCAACTCATATTCCGCTTGGGAACCCTGCAGCCCAATGGTATCAATGTGGATTTCACAAGTTTCAAAATCTCTCCTCCCAAAACCAGTCCAGCTCATCCCTGCCTCCCTAACCTGTTCTTCCTCCCACCTATCCCCTCCTCCCACCTCAAGCCGCACCTCCATCTCCTACCGACCAACCTCATCCCGCCCCCTTGACCTGTCCGTCCTCCCTGGACTGACCTATCCCCTCCCTAACTCCCCACCTACACTCACCTTTACTGGCTCCATCCCCGCCTCCTCGACCTGTTTGTTTCCTCTCCACCTATCCCTCTTCTATCCGCCTCCCACTCTCTCCCTATTTATTTCAGAACCCCCTTCCCCTCCCCCTTTTCTGATGAAGGGTCTAGGCCCGAAACATCAGCCTCTCTGCTCCTATGATGCTGCTTGGCCTGCTGTGTTCATCCAGCCCTGCACCTTGTTATCATAGATTGTAAATAGTTGGGCAATATATCAGTGAAAAAAGAAACAAGGTAACAATTTTTAACTGATGGGCAAAGGGAGCGCTGCAGGGAGTCGCTATGGCACTAAAAGGGAGAAGTGCTTTCCACTGGACAGCATTCACAATCCATGTGAAGGGTGTAGCAGGTGCAGCAGATGCTTCAGGTCGGGGTACACTAAGTATCCCAGTGAGTGGTGCTACATTCATGGACAACATTGTACATTCTACAAGAATGTTGCTGTTGTCGAGTGTCACTGTAGTACCCCAAGACAGGACCCTACAAACATCTGCAAGACTGCTGTGAATCTTCAAAGGAAAAAAATCACTGCAAATACTGAAGTATAAGAATAGCTGCTGTACTTGCATTGAGTATAGCACAAATACTTGTGGCAAAAATAAATGTTTTGCATTGATTGCAAAACCTGCCAATTAAGCTTATGTGGTTGAAATTACTGAAGTAAGAACAGACTACGGGAATACCTTGGTAGGCAAAAAGGAGGCTGGAAGAATGCAGCAAGGCAGGCAGCATCTGGAAGAAAGAAGAAGTCAACATTTTGGGTATTACCTTTCCTCAGGACTGGATATGGGGAGTAAGGGGTGCTGCAGATAAAATGTGGGGGCAGGGGGGAAGAGATGGGTAGCAGAACGGTGGTGATAGGTGGACACTGGTAGTAGGTACAACTTGGTCGGTCAACGGGAAGGATCAATCCGGTTGGTAGTTGGAAAGGAGCCTTGGTCGGTGGAATAGAAAGGAGGGAGGATGCATGGCTGGAACATGAGCTAGGGGAGGGGTGGGAAGGTTATTTGAAATTAGAGAACTCAATGTTGTTAAGTCCTCTGGGCTGTAGCATGCCCAGGCAGAAGTTAAGGTGCTGATCCTCAAAATACGCAATCTGATTCATTGCGACACTGGAGGAAATGGGTGGTGACCAGGGAGGTTAGGCTGCCTGTTTCAGGCCAGGCGAAGATGATTGGTGAAACAGTCACCTCGTCGACGTTTGGTCTCCCTGAAGGAGGGAAGACCACATCGGGAGCACCCTCCTTTTCAGTTACCAACTGGATTCATCCCTCCCATCGATCAACCAGGTCATACCTATTACCAGTGTCCATCTATCACCACCATTCCGCTGTCCTCCCCACCCCTCTTTATCTGCAGTTGCCCCTACCTACACATCCAGTCCCGAAGAAGGGCAATACCCAAAACATCGACTTCTCCTTTCCTCCAGATCCTGCCTGGCTTGCTGTGTTCTTCCAGCCTCCCATGTGCCTACCTTGGATTCCAGCATCTGCAGTTTTTTTTTGTCTCTAAACAGTAATACTTTTGCTCAATTCATATTTTCTGGGGATATATTTCTTGTACTCAGTAGGGAAAAAAGGGTCAGGAATCTAACTTCAGGCACAGCAAATAAGGGGACAACTGTGAGAAGGGAGGTAATCAATGCAGTACTGAGGGTGTTGTGCTAAAATGCACACAGCATATGAAACAAGGTAGTAAGCTGGTAGCACAGATTGAAACTGACGGCTACAATGTTGTGGGCATCATGGATGTAGCTGCAAGGAGGTCAGGGCTACCAATACCCAAGGATTCGTGCCCTATTGAAAGGGCAGGCAGCTGGGCAGAGGGGAGAGACTTGCCTAGTTAGTAAGAAATCAAACCAATAGCAAGAAGCAAAATGGGACATGAAAGCATAGAATTTGTGTGGGTAGAGTTGAGGAACTGCAAAGGAAAAGACCCTGATGTGAGTTGTGTATAGGCTTCATAACAGTAGTCTGGATATGGGGCAGAAAATAAATCAGAAATAGAAGCATACAAGAAAGGCACTATTAAAATAGTCATGGAGGTTTCTTCAATATGCACGTGGACTAGGAAAATCAGGTTGGTAGCAGATCCCAAGAAAAAAGTATTTCAGGGAATGTTTATGAGATTTTGTTTGGAGCTGCTTGTGATAGTACCCACTAGGGAATAGGCAATTCTGGATTTGGTGATGTCTAATGAGGTAGTCTTGATTAGGTAGCTGAAAGTGCGGAAACCCTTAGAAGACAATGACTGTAATATGACAATTCACCTTGCTCAACAGAGAAGCTTGAATCAGATGAAGTATTACAATTGAGTAAAGTTAACTGCAAAGACATGAGGAAGGAGCTGACCCGAGTTGGTTGGAAGGGGAGCCTAGCAGGGAAGACAGTAGAGCAGCAACAGCAGCCCAAAGACGTGGATTGGCCATGTTAAATTGTCCGTACTGTCCAAGGATATGCAGGCTAGGAGGATTAGCCATGGTAAACGCGGGATTATGGGGAAAGGGTAGGTGGTGGTGGGATGCTCTTCAGAGGATTGGTGCAGACTTTTATCCACACTGTAGGGATTCTATGATTCTATGACAAGTAAATGTTGAGGCAGTGGGGAGGCTACAGAAGGACAGGTTAGGACAGTAGGCAAAGATGTGGCAGATGGAGTACAATGTGGCCAAGTGTGAGGTTTTGCACTTTGGTAGGAAGAATAGAGTCGGAAACTATTTTCTAAATGGGGGAAGGCTTCAGAAATCTGAAGCACAAAGAGGCTTGGGAGTCCTGGTTCAGGATTCTCTTCAGGTTAACATGCAGGTTCAGTTAGCAGTTAGGAAGGCAAATGCAATGTTTCACACAGAGGGCTCAAATACAAGAGCAGGCATCTACTGCCAAGGCCACACAAGGCTCTGTTAAGACCCCATTTGGAATATTGTGAGCAGTTTTGTGTCCCGTATCTAAGAGGGAGATACGCTGGCCTTCAAGGGGATTCAGAGGTGGTTTTACAATAATGATCCTGCGGATGAAGGGCATGGCATATGAAGAGGTGTTGAGGACCCTGGATCCGTATTGATGGATGAGGGGGGAATTAATTGAAACGTGTAGAATACTGAGAGGCCTGAATAGAGTGTACTTGTGGAAACATCTGTCTTGCAGGACAGACTAGGGCGTAAGGGCATAGTTTCAGAGCAAGGAGATGACCCTTTAGAACTGAGGGTAGGGGAAATGTCTTCAGCATAGAGGGCTGTAGAGGCCAAGTCTGAGTATATTTAAGACAGAGGTGGATAAGTTCTTGTTTAGTAAGGGGATCAAAAAGTTACAGGGAGGGGAGAGGAGAGTAGAATGGGGTTGAGAAACAGAGTCATAATCAAATGGTGGAGCAGACTCCATGGGCTGAATTCTATGCCTATATTTTACATCTTATGCTGCAAGGTCCAGTCGATATTTACTTTGTAAAATTAATTCTATAAACTGAGCTCAAAGCTCAGGAAAATGTTTTTTTTTACATAAAACACAGGACCAATAGCAAGCATCAAATATCCAGTTACCTGTGCTCTTTGGATATTTTCCAAACTATTGCTCATATATAGAGTTCTTCTTAGCACTCACTGTGCTCATGAATTCAGTGCCAACTAATATTTTTCACTAGAGTACTACTGAATTTGGGGGGTCCTCTGACACAAAAAAGGGCCAGAATGAGGAACTTTGATACAACTTTCAGCTTGATTTGGCAGGGGGGGGTGCAAAATTTTCAAATTAATTAATCTCAAATGAAGCAAACCTGTCAATCTCCATTTTTAAAAAAAGTAGCTGTTTTAGTTGAAATTAATCATCAAGCTTCAAAGTCTCCCCTCCCCCCACCGCATCCCAAAACCAGCCCCGCTTGTCCCCGCCCCCCCAACCCTTCCTTCCTCCCCCCTCAAGCCCCACCCCCATCTCATACCTGCTAGACTCATCCCACCCCCTTGACCTGTCCGTCCTCCCTGGACTGACCTATCCCCTCCCTAACTCCCCACCTCCACTCACCTTTACTGGCGCCACCCCCGCCTCTTTGACTTGTCTGTCTCCTCTCCACCTACCTTCTCCTTTATCCATCTTCTGTCCGCCTCCCCCTCTCCCCCTATTTATTTCACAATCCCCTTCCCCTCCCCCATTTCCAAAGAAGGGTCTAGGCCCGAAACGTCAGCTTCCCTGCTCCTCTGATGCTGCTTGGCCTGCTGTGTTCATCCAGCTCTACACCTTGTTATCTCAGATTCTCCAGCATCTGCAGTTCCTACTATCTATCAAACTCATCCACATTGGATTTGAAAAGCGAGAGAGCAGGAGAGCATATATTATGCATAATATCACCACTATCATCAGCTTTCATTTCATAACCACAGTATTTAACCTGCAAGTAGATTGTTTTAAGACCATAAAACATAGAAGTAGGCCATTCAGCCCATCAAGTCTTCTCCACCATTCGCTGAGAACATGGCTGGTCTGATAATACTCAACTTCATCTTCTTGTCTTTTTCCTGTAATCCTTAGTTCCCTAACTGATTGAAAGTCTATCACAACCTTGAATATACTTACATTGCAGAATTTTTAAAAAAGCGTTCACAGGACGTAACTGCCACTGGCCAGACCACCAATTATTGCCCATCCCTAATTGAGAGTCCACCACATTGCTGTAGGTCTGGAGTCACACTTAGGACAGACAAAGTGAGGATGGCAGATTTCCTTCCCTGGAGGACATTAGTAAACCAAATGGGTTTCTGTGACAATCGACAGTGGTTCCACGGTTATCAGCAGATTCTTAATTTCAGACTTTTTGTACTGAATTCAAATCCCACCATCTGCCATGGCAGGATTTGAACCCAGGACCCCAGAACATTAGCTAGATTCTGGATTAATCGTCTACTGATAATATCACTAGGCCATTGCCTTCCCACCATTATATTCAAATCTGTATGGTACATAGTGATGCACACAACAGAAAAATCCCATCACCTCAGAATGGCAACGTGAGCCTAAACTTAAATAGCACACCACAACCAGACTTATGCTTTCTGAATAAATAACTGAAAATTTAGATCACAGCTAAAACAGACTTAGACAGCAATATCGGCTGAACAAGAAGAGTAGGCTATTTCAAACATTCAGTACTATCAGACTTGAATTGCAAGGCAACTGCTTTCGGTTTCCTCATGTGATGAGTTTTCATCATCGTTTGAATCTTGTCAACATTGACAGGAAAATAATTACAAAATGATGATACACTTCACTGCCCATTAGCGTGATAGCCTAAAAACATGATCTAAAAGGTAGGGAACACTACATCTGTAATTTCTATACTCAAAGCAAACACAACTGCTCGATAACACGCTCAAGAACACAGGCACGTATTGCATTGAAACAAGGACAAATATTCTGGCCACATTAAAAGAACTGGTCAACAGAATCAAAGTACAGCTTTTAGAAGGAAAAGCTGAATTGCCAAGTGAGAAGGTAGCACTGAGTTTATATCCAGTGATTGAGAAAAAAATTGTCAGTTAAAATTAGACAGATGACCTGTACAAGGGTCTATACAACAGATGGAAAAGTTGGATTCAGACCATCTGCTTACATCGAAGGTAAACATGAATATGAATGGGTTGAGCTAAATAGCCTACTTCCATGTTGTAATTTTGATATATTTCTATGTAATAAGACTACTCCAAGAAAAGTGATTTAAAAAAGTAAATTCCATCATTGTAGACTGTGCAATTAACAATTTTTACTTTTATTGTTGCTTTAACTCAGATCATTGGAGTGTTTTATTTCAAATATTTCAAACCTGTACTCAGTGCTACGAGTGGCATTTCCTCTAATTATCTGTGGACAACCAAGGACAGCAAAGATGTAGAGATAACAAGGTGTAGAGCTGGATGAACACAGCAGGCCAAGCAGCATCATAGGAGCAAGGCGGCTGACATTTCGGGCCTAGACCCTTCTTCAGAAATGGAGGGGAAGGGGGTTCTGAAATAAACAGGGAGAGAGGGGGAGGCGGATAGAAGATGGATTGAGGAGAAGATAGGTGGAGAGGAAACAGACAGGTCAAAGAGGCGGGGATGGAGCCAGTAAAGGTAAGTGTAGGTGGGGAGTTAGGGAGTCAGTCCAGGGAGGACGGACAGGTCAAGGGGGCGGGATGAGGTTAGTAGGTAGGAGATGGAGGTGCGGCTTGAGGTGGGAGGAGGGGATAGGTGGGAGGAAGAACAGGTTAGGGAGGCGGGGACGAGCTGGGCTGGTTTTGGGATGCGGTAGCGGGAGGGGAGATTTTGAAGCTTGTGAAATCCACATTGATACCACTGGGCAAAGATGTAGCTGTCTAACTAATATACAGATTAGTGCATTCCACAAATCTGGTTTCAATCTTAACTGCCAAACATTGAATTAGATTCTAAGCAGCAAAAGCAAATCATTCAGCGGTTCCATGCCATTCAAGATGACCTAGAACAGGAAAGCAATATCAATAGCTTAATAAAGGAAAGAGTCCATTTATATGTATATTTTCTAGGCCTCCCAATACACTTCACAGCTCATTAGGTACTTTTTTGTTACGTTATGAAGGCAAATACGGCAATCGACAATCAACTTACATTCAGCAAGGTTCCACAAAGATGTAAATGATCGGGTCGGTGCAGACTCAATGGGCCAAACAGCCTCTATCTGTACTGTAAGGATATGAAAAAAACTTAAGCAAATTTAACTAATAACTTGTGGATATCAAATGCTTGCTGCCCTTCATAAATTACTTAAGTGGGCAGCACGATGGCACAATGGTTAGCCTCACAGCGCCATGGACATGGATTCAATTCCAGCCTTGGACAAGTGTGCGCAGTTTGCATGTCTTGCCATGCCTGTGTGGGTTTCTTCTAGGAGCTCCAGGTTCCTTCACAGTCCAAATACGTTCAGGTTGGGTAGATTGGCCATGCCAAAAAAATTGCCCGCAGTGTCCAGGGATGTGCAGGTTAGGTGGTTAGCCATGGTAAAAACCCTTTGCAGGGTTATGAGTCTGAGTGGAATGATCTAAAAAGAGGGTCAGTGAGATTCAAAGGCTAATTGGCCTGATTCTGCACTGTAGGGAGTCTATGATTCTATTCTTCTTTGAAGTTTTTTGCATCTTTTATGCTATCGCTTTACTGTTAATTGCAAAAGGCATACTAATTCAAAGGGCAATTCAATTTACAGCCGCTGGATTGCCAGAGATTCCAAAAATAAGAGGGATAAAATTTTTCTACTTGCACACACCACACAAGCTATACCCCGAACAACAATTCAGCTCTTACCTTCCATTTCAGACTCCGCCCTTTCTGTCACATCTTGGTTTTCATTTCCAGCAATAGGCTGGTCACTGATTTCTATTACAAAGTCACCTAGATCCACGGTTCTCTTAATTATCCTGAAAGGACTCCATCCCATTCTCCCAATTTCTCCATCTCTGTTCTGACAATGCCACGTTCCGCAAGAGGGACCTGCGAATTGTCCACCTCTTTTCTCAACCAAGAATTGTACATCACCATGGTTGACAGGGTCCTCAGCTGTATCTGACCCATTTCTCATAATTCTGCCCTCACTCCTTCCCTGCCCTTCCACAACAGAACTTCCCTGGTCCTCACTTTCTAACCCATCAGCCATCGCATCCAAAAAATCATAAGCTACAATTTCCATCACCAGACACAGATTCTGCTCCCCGCCCTAATCAGCATTATGGAGGAACCATTCCCTCCTGAACAGCCCTGACAACACTTCCTCCACTCAATTCCTCCCCATACCTCCTTCCCATACAATCACAACAGATGTAACATTTGCCCATTTCCCACTTCCCTTGCTATCCAAGGCCCCCCACACACCTTCCATTTGAAGCAATAATTTAGCTGCACTTCATTCAATCTAATATTCTATATTTGCTGTTCACAATGTGCTCTCCTCCAAACCGGGGGGACAAAAGGTAGACTGGGTGACTGCTTTGTGATACACCTACACTTTCTGTAAGAATGATCCTGAGCTTCCAGTTGCATGCCACTTCAAACAACAACTTGCACCCATGTCAACGTTTGTCTCAAGCCTGCTGCAATACTCCAGCAAAGCTCAAAGAAGCTGGACGAACAACACTTCATCTTTTGTCTAGCTACCTTACAGCCTTCAGGATTCAGCACGGAGCTTAATAATTTCAGAATGTGAACACCTTCCTCTTTATTCGCTAACCACCCCCACAAAATAAAATCCTGTTTTGTATGGGTCATTCCCAACACAGGCAACCCATTTCCAACCATTCATACATGTATCACCCACTCAGCTTATCACCAATCCCTTTGTTTGCCTCTCCGTTTTTTTCTCTTAGCACCATCTCCATGTATTCTATTCACTCCGTCACCAACCCCACTTCCCCTACTTCATGTCATCAGAACCCCCACCTTTTCCCAACTGCTTTCAGTTTTGATGAAGGGTCACTGGGCTACTGGGCTTCAAAGGTTAACTTTCTACAGAGGCTGTCAGAACTGCTGGGTTCTCCAGCACTGGTTTGTATTGTTTCAGATTTCCAGCATTTGCAGGTATGTTTTATTTTCATGAATAAATCAGGCAAGATGATTAAATGCAGTTATTGCAACCCAAGTTCAAAGGATGGGAAACAAAAGGAATATGAAAAAGAATTTTGTGGACAGTTCCAAGAAGCAAAACTTAGATAGTTAAAAGCTCTGCTCTTCTATAACAACACGGTGTTTGAATGGTTTGAGGGGCCAGAATGCAATAATGATACAGAGGACATTAAACAAAAATGTGAGCCAACTGCTGATACTGTATCTCTTCAAAACATCACAGAATTCCTCTGGTTTTATTGCAGTAATGAAGCTTAAGCTCTACAGGTACAATTCATACAGCTCAGACATTTCTAATACGTGTGCCATAGTAACACAAAATGCTTTCTGCCGAAGATTATGCTCCAATATTTATGCTCGCAAATGACTGAGAAGTCTTCGCAGTTAAGATCAATAGACCCGCAGGGTGTATTCACAGGAAACTCAGTGGCCAAACTCCAAGGCAATGAACATTCCGAAGATACCAGAATCTCAAGTTTTTGAAAAGATTTGTAGCTCGGGTTGTGGAAGAGGTTGCAGATTTGCTCACTGAGCCGGCGTGTTTGATTGCAGACATTTCATCGCTCGACTAGGTAACATCGTCAGTGCGCCTCCAGTGAAGTGTTGGTGTTCTGTCCTGCTTGTTATTTATATTCCTTGGTTTGCCAGGGTGGTTGGTATTACTTATGGTTTTGTTCTTCAGTAGTCTGGGTATCGGGTCCAGTTCAATGCGTTTGTTAATGGAGTTCCAGTTGGAATGCCAGGTCTCCAGGAATTCCCTGGCATGTGCTATTATGGATGTGGTGTCCCAGGCAAATTTGTGCCCTTCTTTGTCCATGTGTGTTGAGACCATTACATCCATTAACATCGACCTAGCCAAACAGACAATTGTCGCTTCGCTGGACAAATCAGGAAGGCAGACACCCCACGACACCAACAGCATCAACAAGGACACTGAAACTACTGGATCTGTACCTTACAGCCCACCTCACCTTCAACAGCCATATATTTAAACAAACCAATGGAACACCAATGAGATCCCCAATATCAGGACTGACAACAGAAGCGGTAATGCAAAGATCAGACCGGATAGCATTCCCCACTATCCAACCCAAACTTTGGGTCCGGTGGGTAGATGACACCTGCGTCATTATCAAACACACAAGACTAGAAGAAACCCGACACAAATAACATCCTCATCAGAATAAAATTCAGTAAAGACAGAACAACAATCGATTACCCTTCCTGGACGTAATAGTGGAATGTAAGAACAACGAGGAACTCCAGACTAGCTTACACAGAAAGACAACACATATGGACCAGATACTTAATTACACCAACAACCACCCCAACATGCATAAACGGAGATGCATCAGGACATTATTCAAACAAGCCATAACACATGGCAGCAACCCGGAATTGTGCAAAGCAGAACAGGAGCACTTCTTAAAAGAAATGGATAACCAAAAAGCACAATCCGCCATTACCTCCATGATAGACCACAACAAGACAACACAACACAGTCAGACACACTAGTCATCCTACCGTACATCAGGGACATGTCAGAGATGACCACAAGACTACTCAGACCCCTAGGTATCAGGGTAGCCCACAAACCAACAACCGCCCTGTGACAGCTACTGACGAATGTAAAAGGACCCCAGACCCACAACCAACAATAAAGTAATATACAAAATACCATGCAAGGACTGTGACAAACATTACATAGGCCAAAGTGGAAGAAAACTGGCAATAAGGATACATGAACACCAACTAGCCATCAAGAGACATGACCAATTCTCACTAGTCTCAATACACATGGCCAAAGGACACAAATTCGACTGGGACAACACATCCATAATAGCACAAGCTAAACAGAGGCATGCCAGAGAATTTCTGGAGGCCTGGCACTCCATTAACAAACACATTGAACTGGACCAGATATACAAACCACTGAAGAACAAAACCGGAAGTGATGCCAACCATCCCAGCAAACCAAGGCATATAACTAACAAGCAGGACGCAACACTAACATTTCACTGGAGGTGCACTGACAATGTTACGTAGCAGGGTGACGAAACGTCTGCAATCAAACACACCAGCTTGGCGAACAAGTCTACAACCTCGTACCAGAATCTCATCTATTCCCAATCCCTCAATTGCTTGCGCAATGAAATGTTGGCACTTAAATGATTTTGGAGGTAACCTTTCCACGATCAAAACTGCGACCATTGTAACTTTAAAACGTGGGCTATATGCAGCATTTAGTGATAGCAGCAAGAAAGAAACAAAAATAATCACTTCTGGCACCAGATGGAACATTCAATAACCTTAACCTCAATTTCAAACATTATCAAAAAAAAAGTAGGACTAGATACTCTTTTCTCTCTCACTGCCCAAAACAATATCAGCACTGGTCTTCTAGCATCCAAGGTGCAGGAAAGTCACCGTTGAGTCGAAACCATTTGTCAGGACTGGGGAGAGGGAGGGGAGCCCAGAAATAAATTGAGGGAGGGTGGGGTAGGGCTGTGGGGAAGAGTAGGTAGATGGAGATTGGTGAATGCAAGTAGGGGGTTATTGTGGTTGGTCAGCGGGAAGGGTGGAGCGGATAGGGGAGTTGGAAGATGGACAGGTTGGGAAGATTTTGAAACTGGTGAAGCCAATAAGGCTTACATCAGTGGTGGGCAAATTATTGGAAAGGACTCAGAGATGGAATTTATAATCACTTGGAAAGGTACAGTTTGATTCGTGATAGTCAGCATGGATTGGTGAGGGGTGGATCATGCCTCTCAAACCTTACAGAATTCTTTGAAGAGGTGACCAAACACGTGGATAAAGGTAGAGCAGTGGATGTGGCATACATGGATTTAAGTAAGGCATTTGATAAGGTTCCCCATGGTAGGCTCATGCAGAAGCTAAGGAGGCATGGGATAGGGGGAAATGTGGCAGATTGGATTCAGAATTGGCTGACCCTTAGAAGACAAAGGGTGGTAGTGGACGGAAAATATTCAACATGGTGCTCAGTTACGAGTGGTGTACCACAAGGATCTGTCCTGGGTCCTCTTCTATTTGTGATTTTTGTAAATCATTTGGATGGAGGAGTGGAAGGGTGGATTAGCAAGATCGCGGACAGTGCGGAGGGCTGTTCTAGGTTACAAAGGGACATTGATAGAATGCAGAGCTGGGAGAAGTGGCAGATGGAATTTAACCCTGAAAAGTGTGAGGTGATTCATTTTGGAAGGACAAACTTGAAAGCAGAATACAGGGTTAACGGAAAGATTCTTGGCAGTGTGGAGGTGCAGAGGGATCTTGGGGTTCATGTTCACAGTTCCCTGAAAGCTGCCACCCAGGTGGATAGAGTTGTTAAGAAGGCGTATGGTGTGTTAACTTTCATTAATAGAGGGATTGAGTTCAAGAGACGTGAAGTTATGTTCCAGCTATACAAAAGCCTGGTTCGGCCGCATCTGGAATATTGTGTACAGTTCTGGTCGCCTCATTACAGGAAAGATGTGGAGGTGTTGGAAAAGGTGCGGAGGAGATTTACCCGGATGTTGCCTGGAATGGAGGGAAGGTCTTACGAGGAAAGGCTGAGAGATCTAGGGCTTTTCTCTTTAGAACAACGAAGGATGAGAGGTGACTTGACAGAGGTGTACAAAATGATCAGAGGTATAGATAGAGTAGACAGCCAGAGACTTTTTCCTAGAGTGGAGGTAGCTATTACGAGGGGGCATAGTTTTAAAGTGAGTGGAGGTAGATATAAGGGAGATGTCAGAGGTAGGTTCTTTACTCAGCGTGGTCGGGGTGTGGAATGCATTGCTGGAGAGGGTAGTGGAGTCAGCCTCATTAAGACCATTTAAGCAGCTATTAGATAGGCATATGGATGACAGTATAAGGTACGGGTGGAGGTTAGATAGACCTTAGGATTAGGGTAAAAGTTCGACACAACATCGTGGGCTGAAGGGCTGTGCTGTCCTATGTCCTATGTCCAAGCCATTGGGCTGTAAGCTCCTAAGACGAATTATGAAGTGTTGTTCCTCCAGTTTACGTTTAGCCTTGCTCTGACATTGGAGAGGGCCAACGTTGGACATGTCACTAGGGAAGTGGGAGGGGGAGTTAAAGTGGATGGCAACCGAAAGGTTGGATTGCTTGGTCCGTGCAGAGCGCAGATGCTCCACAAACCAGTCCCCGAGTCTGCGTTTGGTGTCCCTGATATAGAAGAGACATTGGGAACAATGGTCACAGAAGATGAGGTTAGATCAAGTGCAGGTGAATCTCTGCCGGATTTGACAGGATTGTTTGGAGCCTTGGACAGATGTGAGGGGGGAGGTGTAGGGGCAGGTGTACCACCTCCTGCAGTTGCAGGGGAAGGTACCACATGAGGCGCAGGGGTTGGTGGAGAGCATGGAGCTGACAAGGGAGGAGTCGCAGAGTGAATGGTCCCTACGGAAAGCAGACGGGGTGGGGAAGGAAATATCTCTTTTGGTGGTGGGGTCTGATTGTAGGTGGCGGAGATTTTGGAGGATGATGCATTGTATACAGAGGTTGATGGGGTGATGTGTGAGGACTAAGGAGACTGTAGCCTTGTTGTTGGGGGGGGGGGGGGGGGGGGGGGGGGGGGGGAGGAGAAGAGGGTTTGAGGGCAGAAGTGTAGGAAATGGGGGCGATGCGGTTGAGGACATCCTTAATAACACAAGAGGGAAACTATGGTCTCTGAAGTAAGAGGATATCTGGGAAGTCCTGAAGTAGAACATCTTATCCTGGGAGCAGATGCAGCAGAATCAGAGGAATTGAAAGTAAGAGACAGAATTTTTGCAGGAGGGTGGCTGACAGGTGGTGTAGAGACCCACCCCTCACTTACTCCAAACTCTCCCCATCAGAACACACCTCACTATTAAGCCTGCCGGTTGTGGGGGGGGAGAAAGAGGCATTGGTGGTAGTACAGCAAACTGACCTCTACGTTGCTGAGGCCAGACAAAAATTCTCTGACACATCCTCCTACCATCCCCTCAATCACGACCCCACTTCTGATCACCAAGCCATCATCACCCAGACGACTAACTCGCTCATCACCTCAAGAGATCTCCCGTTCACAGCCTCCAACCTGATAGAAACAGGCAGTGCAGGGTTAGGGAACTATCTCCTACCCAAGATCCATAAACCCAACTGCCCCAGTTAGTCCATTGTCTCTGCCTGCTTCTGCCCCACCGAGCTCATCTCCTCGTACTTCGACTCTGTTCTTTCCCCTTCGATCCAGGAACTCCCTACTTACATTCGGGACACAACCGGAACCCTCCACCTTTTCCCAAAACTTCCAGTTCCCCAGCCCCCAACACCTCTTCTTCACCATGGTCGTTTAGTCCCTGTACGCCTGCATCCCCCACGAGGATGGCCTAAAGCCCTTCACTTCTTCCTCTCCCATAGGCCCACCCAGTCCCGCTCCACCAATACTTATTTTGTTGGCAGAACTAGTCCTCACCCGAACAAATTTTCTTTTGATTCTTCCCGCTTCCTACAAACCAAAAGGGTGGCTACGGGCACTCGCATGGGTCAAGCTATGCCTGCGACTTCGTAGGATTTGTGGAACAGTCCCTCATCAACAACTACACTGGTACCATCCCCCACCTCTCTGCTATATTGAGGACTGTATCAGTGCTGCCTCATACTCCTGCGAGGAACTCAAACAGTTCAACTTCGCTAACACCTTCCACCCGCCCTCAAATTCAGCTGGACCATTTCTGACACCTCCCTCCACTTACTGGACTTCTCCATCTCCAATAAACAACTCATCACAGACACCCATTTCAAACTCACTGACTCCCACAATTACCTCGACTACACCTCCTCTCAACCAACCTCCTGCAAAAATTCTACCCCACACTCGATTCCTCAGACTCCACTGCATCTGCTCCCAAGATGTGGGAACTCAAAAATACTGAATGCAACCAGTTATCCAGTGGGTAAAACAAAACGTTATATAAAATTAACTGGATAAAATTTACCTCAGCACGATCAGAAGAAATAAAATCTTGCATTTGTACAGTACCTCATGACACCTCTTTAGTTACGTCCTATAGACAAGACATACCCAAAAGCACTAAAAATCTGAAAACAAGGCAAAACATTTTTGGTGGCATTTGTTGAATGAGGGAAAAAGAACTACCTTGTGACACAGTGGTACCCCTGGACTGGGGTGCCTGGGATCAAGTCCCACTACTCTAGAGGCGTGTAAAACATCACTGAACATTGATTAGAAAATATCTCAAAAGAAATACCTCTTTTTACATCAGGCTTGCATTCAAACAATAGCATCTCCCACAACACCTTGGTATCTTCCTTTGTATTGCACAATAGATCCAAGCCTGCTTGCATCTGGGTGCAGAGCTTCAACCAACCAAAAGCAAGATAGTTGCCAGTCATTTTGCTCTTAAGTCACAAACAGAAAATTTGAACATGCACAGCTGCTTCAAATGTATGCTCCGAGTCTAATTTGGAACAGGGACCTTCCCTAGGGAAGCATATTCACTCAGTAAAATAAAATGCAAGCAGTCAGCCAGGGTGCAGCCAGAAGAAAAATGACAGGCCATTCATGAAAAGCTGCATGCACCACTGTATCTTAACAACTGAGAATGAAACTCCCTCAGAAGGTCAGTAGTTTGAAATATTTCACATTCTATACCAAATCAGTCAAATAACTTGCCACTGGCCACATTCAGCAATTTATTTGGACACACCGAGGAAGAACTTTGCTTTGACTCTCCAAAAAAAATGGAGAAAACAACTGGTTCATTGTATACCAATTTCTGGGTTTGAGGTCTTGCAGAAAGATCTGCACCAGTCATTTTAGATTTCATTGTTTTGAAATACATGTAGTCATCACTCAAAAATCAGCATTAGTTCAATTAAAAGATGCAAAGAATTTTCCTGCGAATGTTCCAGGACCCTCTTGGAAAATGTGTAAAAAACAAGTCATTAAATGCATAAGGAAATCTACAGCTCTTTTTCTCAAGTTTACACTAGCCAAACAACAACTGCCAAAAAAACCATTCAAATATGCTAAAGACATGATAGGAATCAAGCTTTTCTTTCCCTTTATCAAGTTAAGATGACTCGAAGCTACAGGTTTCAGCATTCAAAGCTAGACCATTTGACCACAAAAGGAATATTTGCACACTCAGACCATATCCATTTCTTCCACGAAATGGAGTGAGAGTCATAGACATGTACAGCACATTAACAGACCCTTTGGTCCAATTCATCCATCCCGAACAGATATCCTGAATTAACCTAGTCCCATTTGCCAGCATTTGGCCCATATCCCTCTAAACACTTCCTATTCATAGACCCATCCAGGTGTCTTTTAAATGTTGTAATTATACTGGCCTCCACCATTTGCTCTGGCAGCTCATTCCATATCCATACGCACAGCACCGACTGCATGAAAAAGTTGCCCCTTGGGTCCCTTTTAAGTCTTTCCCCCTCACCTTAAACCTACGTCCACTAGTTTTGAACTTGCCCCACCCTGGGGAAAAGAGCTTTTCTAATCACTCTATCCATGCTCTTCATGGTTTTATAAACCTCTAGAAGGTCACCCCTCAGCCTATAAACATTCCAGGGAAAGTAGCCACAGCCTATTCAGCCTCTCCCTGTAGCGCAAACCCACCAACCCTGGCAACATCCTTGTGAATCTTTTCTGAATCCTTTCAAGTTTCACAACAACTTTCCTATAGCAGGGAGACTAGAACTCAACGCAGCATTCCAACAGTGGCCTAACCAACACCCTGTACAACCGCAACACAACCTCCCTACTCCTACACAGGGGGTTTTCCTATAACGTGTGTTCCGGCAACTCGAATTGGCTATAACGCAATTGGCAAATTGGGGAATGGTATTTGCAAAACGCAAACTATGTGTTGGCTATAACGTGATTCCAACGTCAACATCCCATGATGAGTTCACGAGCTTTGTCCTGAGCAGGTGCCAAAAGAGTCCCCGCGCTGGCATCAAGGATCCTCACGCTGAGAGGTACTGTACAATTCTGCCGCATCACCCACAAAACGCAAAGACAAAGTGGCAAGAATGATAACAAGCAGCATCCCGGTGGTTTATATAAAAGAAAGGCTATAATGCTGGAAGAGAAGATAGATTTTGTAAAGCATTTTGAGTGTAATGAGAGAACATGTGATATTGCTGCTGCAACAGGAATGAAGGAGTCTACCCTACACACCATTAGAGACCCTGCAGAAAAGATTAAAGCAAGCTGTATTGCTGGAACAAGTGAGTGTTAGCAAATCTGAAAGGTCACAGACAAAGGAACTTGAGGAAATGGAGTGGCTAAGTGTTCGGATAGAAGGTCAAACAAAGAAGTGATCTGGGACCACCCTTCCCTCACCACAAAAAACATAGCCTTATCAATTTATGATGATCCAACACAACAAGCCAAAAATCCTGCAGATATGCCTGCCTTTGGTGCTAGCTGTGGCTGGTTTCCTGGTTTTGAGAACCGTTATGCTTTACATAATGAAAAGTTTGTGGCGAAGCTGCCAGCACAGCCGAGGAGCATGCGATGGCATTTCCTCCCATAGCAAAATAAAATGATGAAGGTAGCTACAACTTAGATCAAATTTTCAATTTGTATGAGACAGGTTTATACTGGAAGTGAATGCCATCAAGAACCTACATTTCCATGAATGAAGCAGGCTTTAAGGGGGCAAAGGATTGTATGAATGTGCTGCTAGGTGCCAATGGAGACTTAAAGCTTAATACTGTGGTGGTTACCATGCTGCCAACTCACAAGCCTTGAAAGATTACCTTAAGTCTACGCTAGACATCTACTTCAGGTCAAGCAAGAGAGGTCGGAGACTGGGCAAATTTCTTCTAACCTTATTGCTGATGTTTTCAGGGAGGTTTTTAAAAAAGTAATGCAGGAATAAAATGTGGGTTTCAAGATTCTCCTCACCCTAGATAATGCGCCAAGCCATCCTCAGACTATTGGTGAGCTTTCTGAAAACATCCAAGAGCTGGGGCGGCACGGTGGCTCAGTGGTTAGCACTGCTGCCTCACAGCACCAGGGACCCGGGTTCAATTCCACCCTCGGGCGACTGTCTGTGTGGAGTTTGCACATTCTCCCCGTGTCTGCGTGGGTTTCCTCCGGGTGCTCCGGTTTCCTCCCACAATCCAAAGATGTGCAGGCTAGATGGATTGGCCATGCTAAATTGCCCGTAGTGTTCAGGGATATGTAGATTAGGTGGCTAAGAGGGGGATGGGTCTGTGTGGGATGCTCTAAGGGTCGGTGCGGACTTGTTGGGCCGAAGGAACTGTTTCCACACTGTAGGAATTCTATTCTATGCTATTTCTACCCCCAAACACAAGCTCTCTCCTTCAACCCATGAACCAGGGTGTAATAGCAGCTTTTAAAGCTTATTATTTAAGGTGTACATGTAAAAAGCTGACTGCAGCCACTGAGGGGGATAAGGACAGTGTTCTTCAATTTTGGAAGAACTTTAACATCAAGAATGCAATTGACATTATCGCGGAGGCCTGAGGTTGTCAGTAATGACTGCTTGCATGCAGTTTGGCAGAAGCGTCTCCCAGAATTTTCTCAAGATTTAAAAAGCTTTGATTCATCAGAGGAGCTCCCAAGAATCAAAAGAACATTGTGTTGATCTTGCAAAGTAAGCTGGATTTGAAGAAGCGGAGAGTGAAGTTGTTGAAGAGCTGCTCGAGTCCCACTGTGAAGGCCTCTCTACAGCTGATCTACATCAATTTGTTGCTGACAGGGAGAAGTAGAAGTTGGAGATGAAATAGTAGTAGTCCAGGATGCAGCACCACAAGAGCTTTCCACTTCTGTTTTGTTTTCTATCCGAAGGGAAATTGAGAAGTAGTTGCAACCTTTAGAGAACAATGATTACAATGCAGAACACAGCAAGGTAGCAGCTCGTGAAGTAAGACATTCTTTGGTACCATATGAACTGCTTCTTCATGAATGAAGAAAAAGGGCAAAGCAGCAAAAACTTGATATCTTTTTTAAGCCAAACCCCAAGAAACAGCCAGAAGACAGTGATCCACAGCCATCTACTTCCGGATTAACTATTTTTCGCCATAACCCTGCAAACAAAACTGCACCTAAAGGTGGACGACGACAACCCTCAGCTCCTGCAATAACAGAGCTACCTCAGAACCTCCTCCCCATCAAGTCATCTTGACATTTTTTCAACGTTTAAATTTACTGTTACTTCATTACATTTGTGTTATGCTTGAGTGATTGAGTCATTTTGAGTGATTGTTTTTGTTGGTCTGCCCCAACCTCCTTTTTCCCCATCGGCCCCATTATTTCTATACTAAGCTGTTTCACAGGAACGCATCTATCACATTATAGTGGAACCCCCTGTACTCAATGCACTGACCAATAAAGGCAGGCATACTAAACGCCTTCTTCACTACTCTGTCTACATGTGATTCCACTTTCAATGAACTATGAACCTGCACCTCAAAGTCTCTCTGTTCAGCAACACTCCCCAGGACCTTACCATTAAGCATTTAAGACCTGCCCTGATTTGCCTTTCCAAAATGCAGCACCTCTCATTTATCTAAATTAAACTCTATCTGCCACTCCTCAGCCCATTAGCCCATCTGACCATGATCCTGTTGTACTCCGAGGTAACCTTCTTTGCTGTCCACTACTCTGATGATCCTAGAGCACAGCGAGATCCGCAGGCTCCTTGTTCCCCATCAATGGAACTCATCTTTCAATCGTTTATCCACAGTGAGATCCCCAGAAGTCACTGACCTGTACAGGCTCCTGTCTTTGGCTGTGTAGCATATGTTATGCCCCAGAGCACCCAGGTTCAACATCTTCCCACCAACCACCCCGCAGTCTTTCCAATGCCCCCTATCTGAGCTTGCATCTCTCATGTGCAGCATGGCACGAGACTCCCTCTTGCTCCAAATCCCATTTCCAGACCCATCCTGAGCCATTCCTGGTCCTTTATATGCATATTCTCCCACCTTTATTTCCAAATGTGTCAACACTATGCATTTGAGGGATTGACATCTTGACACTGGGAAGCACTGTTGTAGTATGAGGTTTAACAGCTACATTTTTCCCAGGTTGCGAGAAGCAGTGCCTGGAGATTCATGTTCTATTTTGGGATACTGTTGCTAACCATAGTAAAAAAAAAAACAGGGCACCAAGAGTTTAATGAAGCTATATCATGGCCATACATTTAACACTGCTGGCTCAGAGCTTTGGGGGACGCATGTTGAAAGTTTTCGACACTCAAAGCAATACGCAAACAGCAAGCAGACTTGCAACTCACATTGCCTTTATAGGCCCTGCAATCTGGGCAGACAATCTGCTGGAAGTGTCAAAAAGGATTAATTTTCACTTTCTGCCATTTCTTTAACCTGTTCTGATCAACCTTTATAAACACATTTACAACACAAATTAATTTCACTTTTCAGATATATGGGGCATGAACTCAACAACGCTTTCCCAAAACTAAAGTTCACACCTCAACATTAGGCAGGTAGAAAACCACCCCAACCCATACCTAACATCAACCCAGGATAGTAAAAACTACTCAAATTCTTTCAATTTCTGTTTTATTCCTCAGTAACAATAGTGGCACACCACACCTCAAGTCAATCACAACGCCATAATGATCTGATTTAAAGAGAATTTCCTCACAGCAAAATGGAACTGTAATCCTAATGTGCGTTTTAATTTTATTGAATGGTGGTAAACAATTAATTTGCTAAGCCATAGTCCACGTATTCCTCTCATAAGAGCGGCAATTGGTTATGTATAGCCTGAGGGGCATCACTCAAGAAAGACAGAGTTTTCTTGCCAGCTGAGCCAAGTGATCCCCATTCTAGTGCTGGTGAACAAATAACCTAGTTATCTTATTCTATAAGTGATTCAACTTCTTTCAAGCAATTTTTTCATGTCAATGTGGGTGCTGCTAGGAATGGAGCGCATTTATCGCTCATTTGTAATTGCCCTTGAACTGAGTGGCTTGCTAGGCCATTTCAGAGCGCATGCAAGTGTCAACCACATTGAGAGTCTGGAGTCACATGCTCCTTCCCTAAAGGATATTAATGAACCAAATGGGCAGTTACAACAATTGACAATGGTTTCATGGTTACCACTACATCAACTTTCTCTGAATTCAACTAATAATTCTGGAATTCAAAGTCTACATCTGCTGTGACGGAATTCAACCCAAGTACCCGGAGCATTGGCTTTGGTCTCTGCATCATTATTCCAGTGACAATACTACTATACCACTGCCTCCTCTTTAAGAGTAAAGTCATTGATTTTCATGCCCATGACAAACCCCACTCCAGAGCCATAGAAAGTAATCGGGGAGTGGGATTTTAAGGCTGAGATTGTTCACAACCAGTGTCATACTGGACCCTGAAATGAGATTCCAATCACATTTACGCCACTGAGACTATGGCTATTTACAA
This sequence comes from Rhincodon typus, assembly GCF_021869965.1. NCBI lineage: Eukaryota > Metazoa > Chordata > Chondrichthyes > Orectolobiformes > Rhincodontidae > Rhincodon > Rhincodon typus. The sequence continues at coordinate 30,923,953 of NC_063357.1, read as the reverse complement.
CTCAGTAACGTCATCTGACTCCACCACATCAGTTCATCTGCTAAAATCCTCAAACACCTATCCTTGAGTGCCTACTTCTTACATTCATGCATACCGTGTGGCAATGTCAGAAGAGTGTCAGTACACTGTAGGCAAAATAAAAATGAGGATTCTTGAGATTTTCTCAAGGGCTACATTCTGATTTCTGGGAACTTTTATTTAGATTTCAGGGGCTCTTTTCTCATGTATTTGGTGATGTTATCCTATGTAGTTTGTGCTAGCGTTGACATATGTTGTTCTGTGGACCCGCATTGAAGCAGAATTAGAATTCATCAACAGCCTTAATAATCACCAACCCTCCAGAAAACCTAAAGCCACAACACAGGATAAGTACTAATTTCGTAGACAAGTAGTTAAATTGGTATAACACAGACAAGTTAGTAAAACACACTCCCTACCTCCAAAATGTCAGACACACACTTCTGCATACAAAGCCATCATCTTATGCACACCTTCTGCTGATGAGGTCACAGCTAATGCATTTCCATCACGTATGTACAAACCTGGAAGTTTACTACACATATTTTCATATCTTAGACTTCAATATTAGTACAATAGAAGCAATGATAATTTTCCCCACATAGTAGCTCCTGATTATATGTTGACTTAAACTAGAAATTCAATGTTGATTGCAAGGGGCTAATTGTCAGTCATTTATTTCAAAGCTTTCCTTGCTCCTAGTTAGCAGAGTACTCCTTTGTTGACAGTTTTAAGATTATTCTATTTTCTTTGCAGTCACACTGCTCTCTCTCGCGCTCTCTCTCTTCTCCCCACCCCACCCCATCCACGCTTGCTGTACCTACCATAAACCAGTACAGGAGAGAGCCAGCCTGTGATTGGAAGAGCAGCTCCTCACAGATTTTGTTCGTTCTACTTACAAGGTTGACTTTTTGATTGGTCGTCCCCATGACTGAATTTTCCCAGGCATTTAGAGAAAACGTATCCACTGTCCCCCATGTAGTTTCACTACTGCACACTCACGACATCCGGATCTACATTACCAGCGTCTGTCTCAACAAATCTACCATCAAGTAATCAGAGTTCAAAAATTCTGTCCAGTTAAATTTTGAGAATTGGATTCAACTTTTAAAGTCCATTCTCTTCCCGGCAAGAGTCCAAGACCGACCAGTGAATCCTTTGGGGTCCGATTTGATGTCGAGATGAGCTTCCAATCACATATTCATGCCATTACTAACAACACTTCTATAACAACCTTTACTTTGAACATCCTAGCTCATTTACTGCTAAAACCTTTTATTACATGACTCTTCCAGTACACCCCTGCCTGGTTTTGATAAACTTGACGTCATCTAAAACTCTGTTACCCGTGCCTTATCCTGCCATTCACTTATTTACCCTTGTTTGTGTTGAACAAGTGCTGCAGTCAAACAACATCTTGTGCTGTTATGCCCGCATTGTTTTCAAATACTTCCTATGGCCTCACCTCTTTCCAAAGGGGCTTTTGTTCCGAAATTGCCTCCCTACACCTTTACCCTTCTTCCTTTGAGCGTCTCTTTAAAACCTTAAACAAGCTTTTAATTCCCTGCCTTAAATATTTCATAAAGCAAAATAGGGCAATGGGGTTATATGACATTTCTATGAAGTGTATTGAGAGATTCTATTAGGTTCAAGACATTATATTAATGCCAAGTTGCCATTGGTTACTTGCAAACAAACACGCTTACTATATTGTGCACTGCCCTTTTATCAGTTTAGTGAATGAAACCAACTTCCCATTCATTTTATGTCTTCAATTATTTTAATTTCATAAGTGAATCACTTAACATTCCCATAAATGTAGCACTGCATAATCATTGGTACATCAACAGCAGCATTCTAGAAGTGTATAGCATCACCATCAGCTCCAGCATGCACTTAGGATTCCACCAGACCTTACTCACTAGAGATCCTATTACACAAACAAGCCTGTCAGGTTGAAGTCTTGTATGTTCTGCAATGAACAATGAAAATGAAATACAGACTGCTCAGCTGCAGCAACAACTCCAGATGCCACAGACTTATTCCTCTCCTTACCTCCCTCACTTGGAGGTGCTGATTTGCTTTCACTAGTGTTTGCCTGTATCGCATTCAAGCAAAACTCATGCCTGGTGTGGCCACTGGGAATATTGAGTTCACTTGATAGTCATGGATATAGCTTTTCATTAGTGATCACTACTTGGTTCAGTGCCAACAGACACCTTGTTGAGAGGTTTGATAGTCAGCTGTAATGCCTGGTGTGGATTTCTGTATGGATTCACCTGAACCCATCCTAGACAAGAGAATTAAACAACCTATCTACAGACCTTAGGACTTGAATTTCACACCTTTCTGCTGTTATTTCACTAAGATTTACCTATGCTTTCATCCTAATATTCTTTGATGTAGACAGGTAAGTGCTTACTTAAAGATCAGACTGCTTTATAGTAACAGCCAGGTGACATCATTGAGCAAGTTTTACTTTTTCCAACTAATACTTAGCAACATAGGAACAGGAAGCGGCCATTTGGTCCATCATGCCTGAGCCACCATTTTGGAAAAAACATGGTTGATCAAACAACTCAATGTCTTTCATCTATACTGTCTGCATTACCAATAGCATGAAGGGTTATCAGAAATCTATCAATCTCCACTTTAAAGATACTCAAAGACTGAGCTTCCCCTGACGTCTGGGTAGAAACAACGTTTGATTTTCCCAAACAGGTGATGCAGCCTTCTCAGCACCTACCCTGTATACCATTTTAAGTATTTTGCAGGCTTCAATTCGATCCACACTCACTCTTGAAAACTCCAGAGAATACAGGCAGAGGTAAATAGGCCAGCAATTTCAGGAACAAGTCTGGTAAACTCTCACTGCACTGCGTCTAAGGTAAGAAACATTTTCCTAATGCAAAGAGATCAAAACTGCACAGTACTTCCAGGTACAGTCTCATCGAGCTTCTACACAACTGAAAAAAAACTTCACTACTCCTGTTCACTATTTTAAATCAATACATTTTTTCTAGAAGTCGTTGTCCTTGACATCATTCATGCAATCACACAAGTGCATGAAGCGTAATACGGCACATGTCAATGCACTGATGACAATAATGCCATATGCCCTTACTTCAACAGAGGCTTTTTATCCTCAATAGGAGGATAGTTGTTTACAGCAGTAACTCTAAAGCCAAAGGGCAAGTAATCACATATCTCTACATGTACACAGATAGTAGGAACTGCAGATACTGGAGAATCTGAGATAACAAGGTATAGAGCTGGATGAACACAGCAGGCCAAGCAGCATCAGAGCAGTAGGAAGGCTGACGTTTCAGGCCTAGACCCCTAGGCCCAAAACGTCAGCTTTCCTGCTCAGCCTGCTGTGTTCATCCAGCTCTACACCTTGTTATCCCTACATGTACAATCTTGATTCAGTACTTCCAGGGAAAATATATAGAAGTGACTGGTTATCAATTTTGAATACTCTAAGAAGTTAAAAATTATTATATGCATCACTGAGGGAGTCTGTTAAAGAGAACAACATAAGCCTGTCAGTAATCATTCTTGGGCATAAGCGACAGTATTTGTTTATGCAAGAGAAACACAAGGAGTCATAGCCAAGAGGGTCTCGCCATTCATTTTTTCTGATCACTACCCTACAAAATAGTTCACCCAGTTTTTGTTACTGCTCTTTTCACACATGATTCATCACAGGGCTACTCCTTCATAGCTACACATAATGTTTATTCATGCATGAACTCAAACAGACTTCGCAAACTTTTTGATTGTAGGGAGGCATAGGAATCAGAACTAATCCTATTAGTACTGGACATACACCCATATCCTTTCACATTGTCACTATAAAACAGGAACCTTAACTGACTCACCTCACACTGGCCTTTCCCTCAACCCTACCATACCCCTGAGAAATTAAAAAGTTAATTGTGATACCCTACGCTGGTCCAAATAAAGTCAGTAAGCTCAACGCTCTTAGTAAGGCTTATCAACCAAACAGCTCACCACTATTTACTTTTTCCGAATCTGAGAATTACTGTATATAACCCAAGTTCATGATACAGCATTGGAATCACCTTTTATCTATCAATTCCCTAAGCATGCATAATTAAGCATTATGCATTTTGTTTAGAATACACAAACAAACCACATATAATTCCAAAGCCTTAATGCTTTTCTAAAACATAAGTTATTTCAACATCCTGCTCAAAGTGGCCCTAGTACAGACACATAGATTATGAGACTATTACATTCAACTTGCCACATGTCTCAAATCACAGACCTCTATATTGCAGTCTCCTGTAAACACCGCCAATTGGGTCCTAAAATATTTATTACTACTACTCCAAGTGGCACTGCATGTGCATGCCATTACATGTCTGGAATTTGAAGCACTTGCTATGACTTAGACATTTCATATACTGTATGGTGAAATACAGAAACTCCATGTAGCCAACAACAATGAAGTGCAGCTGTCTAATGAAATTGAATTTGGTCATTTCTAAAACCATAAAATGACCTGGAAAGTAATTTCCAAGGTCACTAAACAAGTTGCTGATTTTCTAAAGTCTGATGTATACTCCAGTTGCCCTGCAACAAATGCAATAGTTTCAAACTCTTGGATGGTTTGCATTAAAGTTGTCTGAATTGCATTTATCGCTGCAATAAAGTACGGTGACACCAAGTCATCATTCTGAGACCCCATCCAAAAAATGCACAATATAGTCTTTGCTCTTCAGCCTATGGAAGATGCTGAAATAGATGAAATCCCTTTCAAACAGCATAGGAGAAAGCCAGTTACACTCATTCCCCTGATCTTCTACAGCAGAATTACCAGATTGAAATGTCATTGGTGGAAGCTGATAGAGCAACTAGATACCTGATATATGGATTTTGAAAATATAAACTAAACTGAAATACCTCTGATCATCAATCCCTAGTTTGTATGGAGTTGACTATTGCAGTCTTGGTGGTAGGGAAGGAGTACTATAATTAGTCTGAGCACCCGTATCAAGACAAGAATAGCAAAAACAAAAAAGTCAGCCATGGCTCCCATTCCTGAGTTCTGCCTAACAAAGGACATTTTACCTAGGAATCCTGAAAAGCACAATACCCGTGGCAGGGTAAGAGATTAATGGGAAGATTAAAAGCTTCAGAAAAGGGAAAGAAACCAGTTCTAGTTTATACTGCATAGTTTAATCCTCAAAATTGCATAAAATTTAAGGTAGCAAAATAACAAGAGTAGTAACATCAAGATTACATCTGGTATCATGTGCAAGGCCTGCTAAGAGGAAGCAGAAAAGACATGTCATGCATACCTGAGTTGGTGTAGTTGGTGAAAATATGTAAAAGGTAGCCAGGTGGGCAGATAAAATTTAATGCAAATATAAAGAAATACTTTATACAGGAAAAATGAGTGATAATATACAGCTCCATGAATGGGCAACATGCAAGCCAAGGATGAAACCAAAAGTGACAGAGAGTCCAAGTAGACACAATGCTAAACAACTAAACAATTCAGAACAACTGGCAAAATCAACAAATGTTGAATGATACTGTATAACCGTAGTGCACAAGACAATAATTTTAATAGTGCATCCAGTAGCACCATTAGTCCAGGCAAATGTTCCAAGGCACTTCACAAATGTTAACATGGCATATGTTTAAAGCACTAGAAACAAATGCAGAGAAAAACAAAGTTAATTCCTGTAATGCAATCTGCTTATGAGGAAAGACTGGAGAAACTAACGTTTTATAGTCTGGAACTCAAATATCTTAAAAAGATGCACAAGGGAATTGAGTGTGGAAATAAATCAGAATTTAAGTTAACTTCCAAAGTGTAGAAAAACAGGTTCAAGCTACGAGAAGCAAAAAACAAGATTGACATCAGGAAATTATTTTTCACATGGACAGTGATGAACATATGGAACAGATTTGCTAAAATAGTGCAGGCAACATTAGAAACCCTGAAAAGACAACTCAAACAAATGGATTCTGAAATGAGAGTTTGAGGCGTGGGGGTGGAGGCTGTTGGATCTTTCCTGCAAGAATGCATTTAAATGCTGAATGGCCTTTGTCTAGATGAAAAGCGCTCAGAGTTAGGATTTGGCTCCAATATTCCCCATCAGGATAACTAATATTAATCCCAAAAGACACAAATACAAGCATTGCAAAAGAAATCACATGGTCAGCAACAATGCCATTGTGAATAAACACTCCAGTTTAAAAAATACATCCGAGTTAAACTAAAAATGAAATCTTTACTCTCAGTAAATGAATTATATTACAAGAAAATGAAACTTATTCTTAACCAATGAACTGGATACTAGTCATGTTTATTGCATTCTCTCAGCATATATTAACTCAATTGTTAAATGTTTACACAAATCACAGGAGGTCCTGGTTGATCTAGAATAGTAACCAGTCCTGATAGACTATTCAGGTTCTTTGATTATTTAGCATTTCTCAGGATTATTTGTAGACTTCAAGTGTTTGAAATGCACATGATTCTACTACTAGATTTTTTAAAATTCCAACTTTCAAGAATAGCATTGTTTACTGGGAGATGAATCTCAGACATACAGCAACCTGTACCTCACTTGAGTAAACATTATGCAGATGAAAGATCTGAAATCACAAAAATACCAATAGAACATTCACAAACAGATAACATCATAACCAAGTCTAACCCGATCTTAATTTAACAATAAATTACAACTTTTTTAGCAAAGGTTATTTAAGCGAGAGCATTCAGGAATGAAAACGTTTTGACAATTTTTCCCCTCTCTAGCCCAATATGATAAGGATCACAGGAGATGACAGCACAGTGGCTTACAGCCTAATCAGAGTTAGCCTGGGAGACTTCAAATTGAGTTCAGAGCTCACGATGCCTCATTCCATTAAGGCGAACATGGGCAAAGAAACTGCCTGCTGCTTAGCACTAAATGTACCCCTTCAGCTGATGAATCAATACTCCTCCACATTGAGCACCAATTTGGGGGGAAACCCTGATCACAGCAGGGGCACAATGTATTCTGGGTGGAAGACATCAATGTCTGTCTATCACCAAGAGTAACTTAGTAACAACACTACTGTCAAAGCTTAACTGGGAAGATTGCTCTGATAATCATGTCCCACCATTTCACAAGTTGTCACAAAATGTATAAAGTCCCAATAAGACCATCAAAATGACTAATTTGCTTGAATGACTGCCACCAAAGGCAAACAACAATTCACACCACTGTTCTTCAAGAACAGGAAAATAAACAATTTATTGTAATACACAACTTAAAATCACAATCAAGACAAACTTAAACTAAGATAACAAGGTGTAGAGCTGGATGAACACAGCAGGCCAAGCAGCATCAGAGGAGCAGGAAAGCTGACATTTCGGGTCTAGACCTTTCTTCAGAAAAATCTTCCTACTATCTCCCAGACTAAAACTAACTTTTTGCTGTACAGTTCACAAGATAGCCAAGCCTTCTCAGGAGCACTGGTCTACAGTCATCCTATTCCAAGGACTTCACAGGACTGCCCTAAACTCTGAAGTTAAACTAAAACTAAAAGTCTTATTCTCCAAGTTATAGGTGTTTCCCTTAAGTTTTAACAAAGTTTCAGAAGTCTCCAACAAACCTACAGGCCTCATTATTTACTTTGCTGAGTTGCAAAAAAATCCAAGATAAACAGTTGTCGGTGGATGTCAACACATTCACTCTAAAGCCAGGCCTCGAAAAAACTGTTTCAAAAGAAATCACCATGGCTACAAAAATACTTAAAAGGTAATTATTAACTTCAGACACAAAACCCACATGTTAAAATCCAAAATATCAATAAATGACAAAAAAAATGTTCAAATCACAGTTTACATCACACAGGGTTAAAGAATTCCATAACCAACAGATCAAACTGCAGCCCTGCCACAACCAGTGTGAATAGTGATAAACAATTAACAAAAGGTGGCTGATATAGAAATATGCCCAACCTCAGTGACAGGGCTGCCCAGCACATCAGTACAGAAGACCAGGCTAAAACATTTGCATCCATCCACAACAAGGAGTGCTGAATGCCTGATCCATCTTGGCGTCCTCCTGAGGTCCCCAGTCTTCAGCCATTTCAATTCACTCCATGTGAAAACTGAAGATACTAAATACTGCAAAGGCTACTGGCCCTGGCAACATTCCAGCAAGAATAATGAGGACTTGTGCTCCTCTAGCCAAGCCAGTTCAGTACTTACAATACTGGCACCTACTCAGCAACATGGAAAATTACCCAAATATGTCACATCCACAAAAAGGACAGGACAGGACAGGATTTACTCCCCCTTGGAAATAAGTGGGCCTATTAGCGAGAGGCAACATCATGAGACACTACCTCCCCTTCACAAAACTAACTTGATTGAGTTTTCTGAGGAAGTGACGAAGATGATCGATGAGGGTAGGGCATTGGATGTTGTCTACATGGGCTTCAGTACGGTCTTTGACAAGGTCCCTCATGGCAGACTGATACAGAAAGTAAAGTTGCACGGGGTCAGAGGTGAGCTTGCAAGATGGATAAAAAAAAAACTGGCTAGGTCATAGAAGACAGAGGATAGCAGTGGAAGGGTCCATTTCTGAATGGAGGGCTGTGACTAGTGGTGTTCCTCAGAGATCAGCGTTGGGACCTTTGCTAGTTGTAATATATATAAATGATTTGAAGGAAAATCTAACTGGTTTGATTAGTCAGTTTATGGATGACACAAAGATTGGTGGCATTGCAGATAGAGATGAGGACCATCAGAGGATACAGCAGAATAGAGATCGGTTGGTGACTTGAGCAGAGAGATGGCAGATGGAGTTTAATCCGGAAAAATAAGGTAATGCATTTTGGAAGGTCTAATCCAGATGGAAAATATACAGTAAATGGCAGAACCCTGAAGAGTACTGAGAGGCAGACGTATCTGGATGTACAGGTACACAGGTCACTGAAAATGGCAACGCAGGTGGAGAAAGTAGTCAACAAGGCATACTGCATGCTTGCCTTCATCAGACGGGGCATTGAGTTTAAAAATTGGTAGGTAATGTCGCAGCTTTATAGAACATAAGTTAGGTGGCATTTGGAATATTGTATTCAATTCTGGTTGCTACACTACCAGAAGGATGTGGAGAGTGTACAGAAAAGATTTACCAGGATGTTGCCTGGTTTGGAGGGCATTAGCTATGAGGAGAGGTTGGAGAAACTTGAGTTGTTCTCACTGGAACGACAGAGATTGAGGAGTGATCTGATAGATGTCTACAACATTAAGAAGAGCGTGGACAGGCAGAAACTTTTTCCCAGGGTGGAAGAGTCAGGTACAAGAGTCAGGTACAAGGGGACATAGGTTTAAGGTGCAAGGGGCAAGGTTTAAAGGTGATGTACGAAGCAGGTTGTTTTTTTTAAAAACACAGAGGGTGATGGGTGCCTGGAACTTGTTGCCGAGGGAGGCAGTGGAAGCAGATACAATAGTGACTTTTAAAGGGCATCTTGACAAATATATGAATAGGATGGGAATAGAGGGATATGGCCCCTGGAAGGCTAGGGAGTTTTAGTAGTGACAGACAGCATGTCGGTGCAGGCTTGGAGAGACAAAGGGCCTATACCTGTGCTGTAATTTTCTTTGGTCAGGTTGGATTTTAGAACAAAGAACAATCTACTCTTGATCACCAAACAATGGAAGAGCTCGTCAATATTGCTATCAAGTAGTACTTGCTCCACAATAACCTGCTCATTGTTGTTCCGTTTGGAATCTGCCATTGTTACCCAGCTCCTGACTTTATTACAACCATGGTCCAAAAGAGGTGAGATGAAAGTAACGGTGCTTGACATCAAGACAAAATCTGACCAAGTTTGGTCAGAAGGGTCCTAGCAAAGCTCGAGTCAATGGGAGGAAAAAACATAATTTCACTTGAAGTCATATCTAGTACAAAGTAGTGTGGAGCTGGAGGAACACAACAGATCAGGCAATGTTGAATTTCCTGCTCTTCTGATGCTGCCTGACCTGCTGTGTTTCTCCAGCTCCACACAGTCTTGACTCTGACTCCAGCAGTTCTCGCTACCTCTCTAGTACAAATTAGACAGTTGTTAGCAGTCAGTCATCTCAGCACCAAAACCATTACTGCGACAGTTCAACAGGGTAGTGTCTCTTCAGAAATGTTATTACACACCTCTGAAGCAGGTAGGAACTTGAACTGAGTCTCCTGACCCAGAGGTAGGGGCACTATCACTGGCCAAGAGCCCCATGGTAGTGTCCTACAGCCAGCCATCTTCAGCTGTTTCAATGACATTGCCTCCAAAGTCAGAAGTGATGATGTTCACGGATGATTGTACAACGTTCAGCATCATTTGCCAATCCTCAGATACTGAAGTAGCTCACGTTCATATGCAGCAAGACCTGACTGAAACAGGGCAAGAAACACTCACATAATGCAATGACGATCTCCAACAAGAAAAAAAATCTTATCTTTGCTTCTTGCCATTCAAACATGATTACTATTGCTGAACGTCCCCTTTAACAACATCCTACAGTTATTATTGACCAGAAGCTACACTATACCAGCAATATGAATAGTGTAATTTTAAGAGCAGGTCAGACGCTTGCAAGTCTACAAATTTTTCACCTCCTGACCACCACCTACAAGGCACACAACAGGAGTATTATAGAATAATCTCCATTTGCTTGGATGGGTACAGCTCCAACAACACCCAAGCAGCTCATTTGATTGGCATCAAATCCATGACCTTCAACATCACTTCCTTTACCAGTGATCTAAATATATGCTGTTGCCACTGTGCAAGTTACACAGCAACTCACCCAGGCTTCGCCCAATAGCACCTTGCAATTCCCTAACCTCAACAACCTATAAAGAACAAGGAGAAGAGATGTATGGGAACACCTCCAGCTGCAAGTTCCCTTCCAAGCCACATACCATCCTAACTTAGAACGATATTACCAATCCTTCACTATTGCTGGATCAGTGTCATGGAACATCCTTCCAACAGTGGGTATCCCTACAGCCCAAGATTTGCTGCAGTTCAAAGCTGCAGACCATCACCACATTCTCCAGGGCAACAAATGCTGGTCTAACCAGAAATGCCCAAATTTCATGAACAAATAATAAACAAAAAATCAAAAAAAATCAAATCTGGGATCAATAACATACTGACTGGCTTTGTTGTACTCTAACATTTCACATCAGGAATTTCAAAAGATTTAAGGATACAGCAACCATTCTATCGACAGAAACATACAAATTGCTAAGTAGTAATATGCGACAAATCTGTTGGGGGACATTCAGGTACTAAGCATTTGAGGGAGATGCCTACAAATACAAAGTATGAGAACAGCATCCAACAGTGCAGAAGACATAAAAGACTCCATACCATGCTTCCACTCAGTTTAGACACGTAGAAGGAGCACCAAGTGAATTTATCATGCTATTACACATTTATCTACTCTACTAGAGTTTCACAGATCACCAAATTTTGGCAGTTCCCTACTTCCAAATAGCTTGCCTAAGAAACCAGGCCACCAGCAACTCTTTTTGATTCATTACTCCCTAATTCAGAACTGCCAACATTGGATATTGATTACAACACGGGAGTAAACTTGCGTTCCAATTCGTGCCTAGAAACAATCTTAATATTAGATTGACCTCTGCCCTGATGGCTAGTTCAAGCTGGTTAATGTGTAAACCTTAAAGCAAATAAGGGTGCAAATAGCTAACTTAAAGAATCCATCAAATGAACGATTATTCCGTACCATTGACCCAAGTGATGGAAAGAAATATCAAATATGATTCAGATTCTGAATGCTATCTAGTAACCTTTATTTGAATTGACCATAGTCTTAGGGCAAGGAAAGAATCAGGTTAAACAACAATGCTTCTCCCCAGTGCCCAAAGTGCCAGTCTAAATTCACCAGCTCACACATGAATAACGATTTTAAGGGCACTTAGTACCAAGAACTATGCCACAGCAACAAATCACAGCAGAGAGTAAAGCGAAAAAAATTAATCTCACAATTGTTGGAGAACGGTTCCACTGGAGCTGGCAGCCCTGCCAGTACTTTGCTCAAGAAGCTATCCTTCACATAAATATCTGAAGAAAGTGTATCATGGAAACCATCACACATTATGGAAACCATCACAGAGAATCGGAGTCTGTCTCCAATTGATATTCATAAACCATTATTAAATTTGTAGAAAAATATCTCAGACAGTGGTTAGGTTCAAAAATCCAAGCTGTTATTTCCCAATGCTAAACATAGACACTGGTATCAATAATAATACTACAACTCAATGATCAGGAAACAGAACTAAGGTCAAGAGATCTGAATGTCTTTGACACCAAGCAGCATATTGCCTTTATGCAACTGATCAGGGAAATTGGGACAAATCCAAATGACTAACATCCAATGTCTAGAAGCTAACTAATAGACTATGACAAACAGATTTGTAACTGATTACAGAGAAAATTCTCAAATTCCTAGACATAGACGAGTTTCATATGATGTAAAAGCCTAATGCTGGAAGAAACAATTCACATTGCTCAAACTCTAAATTTCTCTGAACTTTAAGTTAATCATTCCAGTTTCAGCAAGTTAATTTTTAATAGCAATACCTGTGAACTTTGGTTCATTGAAACCTCTGATCATTCTGATGTTTAGTTTAGCTGCAGCTATGCGCCAATAGTGCACACTCCTTTATTGCCTCCCCTACCACGTGGGCAATTACAGTGCTAACTGATGGCAACATGCCTAAATTGAATAGTAGGATGGATTTAAGGGGATCATGTCATAATTGAATACTACAAAAACCCCCAACAGCTTCCCAGAAAGGCACAAAACACACTATTAAAGTTCCAAGCATAGAGCTTGCAAAGACAAATTGTCTCAAAAAAAATCCCCTTTAGAAATTTGTCATGACATAGCCTTTAAAAGTTCCCACACAGTTCCATACAAAAGGTCAGTTACTTGTACAAACTAAGCTACTTACTGACCTTTAAAATATCAACCATGAATATCATTTTAGATTTGACAAGCATATCCAGTCTATCTGTTTCAAGCAACAATTAAGATATACATTTCTTGTATTCTGCTAAAAGTGTTACTGTGCATGAAAAACTGCACAAATGTGTAATTGGAGCATAGTTGATTACAATAGTTTAATATAGGGGTTATTGTCTGGTCCATTAATCACATATCTTAGTGGTAGAATCTTTTGGAAATACAGTAGTGACCCATCTAAATAGTGGCAACTGAAAAGGTTTCCTGGTAACACAATTTCAAAGGTTAGTAAATCTACGTGATGAATTACTGCAGTCCCCATGCATTTGAAAGCTGGTAAAATGAGTTGCTTGGTGGCAAAGAACTTGAATCTTGTCGGACAAGAGACATGCTGGCGATTTTGCGAGGGCAGATGCAAGAATATCAAATTTCAAAGGAAATATTTTACGGCACGAGACAAAGGATGCTGACTGGTTAACAAGTGGGCTCTAACAAATTGACACACCAACACAGTGCACCAGTGAACATGATTCCACCAAGTCAAAAAACAAAAAAAAACTGAGGATGCTGGATATCTGAAACAACAGACATTGCTGGAAAATCTCTGCAGATCTAGAAAGAAATTAGAGTTAATGTTTCGGATCCAGTGACCATTCTTCAGAACCGATAGTAGCTAGGTCAAACCAACTGTTTTCCTCTCTCTTTGGGCTCTACCTATACTTGTCCTTTATTCTCTCCCGCTCCCCATCTTCTGTATAAAAACTGTCTTTTTCCTAGCTACTATTCATTCTGAAGGAGGGTCACTGAACCCGAAACGTTAACTCTGATTTCTCTCCACAGGTGCTGTCAGACCAGCAGAGATTTTCCAGGAATTTCTGTTTTTGTCTCATGATCCCACCAAATGTTTACTCAAATTTAAAAAGGCAAATTGATTGATCGCCTCTTATTCTTTGCAAATTTCTGATATGTAAAAGATACATTTACTATATTTGAATCTGTGGCTCCACATAGAATCTTCTCAAACTTTAATGGGCTACATCCTTTAGAAATTGACCTTTAGTGGAGGGCAGTCGAAGCAATTCCCTTTCCTTGATGGACTAGTTGAGAAAATTGCTAAAAGGAGTCTCTTGTCTATGAAAACCCTTCATCAGTGAATATATGCACGAAGATTCCTTCTGCTGTACATGTCACATAACATCCACATGGTCCCATAACATCCACATGGTCCCTCAGGACTATATGGCTGCTCTCTCATTAGACAGACAGACAGACATTTGGTGGTGAGTTTAACCTGAGGGTTCACATCTCAGGCTCGGGGTGAGGTTGAGGTGGTGGTATCTTCATGGTAACCTCAGTTGGGATGGAAACCGAACCCATATTGTTGATGTCACTTTGCATTGCAAACCAGCAGTCCAGCCAACTGAGCTAACCGTCTTCTACTCTTATCAGACCAGCCTCATCAACAACCTTGTGAATATGGCTCAGCCATTTGCTCATGTGCAGGCCTGACACCAATTCAAACTGCTATGATGCAGTAGCAACACAGGTGATAACCTTCATTGACAGAATGCTATTGAATTAAAATGACATTCTGCCTATGATATAACATCTGCAATTAAAAAAAAACACAGGGACAACAGCTCCCTGGTGCACTCTCCATAGCAAAGCTTTGGCCAGAGCCTAAAATCAACATTTCTCTTGTGCAGTATGTTGTTCTGTTTGAGATTTGGTTCTTATACCTATCCTGATAAGTGCAAGTCAAAAACCTCGAACATTCTTTTTTTCAACAATTACCACACTTCTCAAAATACAGCCAATAATGACAGAACTTGCCATTCACTTACAGCAAAAACATATATACATCTTAAATTTGAAAACATGATTTGCAAAAGTCATTTTATTTCTCTAACTGAATGTCTTGTAACAGCCATCACTGCCCCTTAGTGGATACATTTTTCTGCAAGGATTCACAACATCACCCTCCTCGATATTTATTAGGTCATTCAGGGTCCAATGCGTCAACTGAAGTCATACTTTAAAGACACACCCATTCCCCGGCATGACATCAGAAATCAGAAGTACTGTTATTAGAGTCAGTGCCTAGTCTTAAGACAAATGGAGACTGATAGCAGCAGTCAGAAATAGACCTAGCAACTTTTCAAAAAATCTTACATGAAGGCAACAAGGCTGTGACTTCTATTTGAGTACCAGAACAGGCAGAAAAGAGATAAGTCAGGTAACACA
The DNA here is from genome assembly GCF_021869965.1 of Rhincodon typus. Classification (NCBI taxonomy): domain Eukaryota; kingdom Metazoa; phylum Chordata; class Chondrichthyes; order Orectolobiformes; family Rhincodontidae; genus Rhincodon; species Rhincodon typus. The sequence goes on along the minus strand of NC_063357.1, from coordinate 30,908,664 downwards.
CACTGAAACCCAAGTCAGTCAATATCCACAGGAAGTAGAAATATCATTTTTCTAAACAAATTGGACATTAAATGCTTCACTCACCCAGTTGAGGTATCTGATGCTTTATTACTCCATGTGGGGTATATTGTGTTCCCCCACTTGAGATTGAGGCAGCATGTTTTATTCATCTTTGAAGTGAGGGGTGAGATATTTTTATTTCTGATCATTGATTCTTGGCATGTGAACAAGGCTAACAGAACAGCAATTTGGTCATGATGCCTTAAACTGCCAGGTCGGCCCCAAAACTAATCAGAGAGTTCACAACATCTCCTTCAAATCCAAGTTCAACGAAATGTCATTGGAGACATTTTGATGCTAACGCTTGAATGAATACACCACTGTTCCTTCTGCAGCACAAGGTACACATTCCAAATATTACAACCTTGCAAAGCTGGATTTTCAGCAACAGCAACGAAAACAAAATACTCCACAACACAGTCACTTTCTTGTTGAAGATATGTCCACATTTCGACTGGTTCGTTGCTCAGTACAATCAACTAGTTTAACATTAAGGAAAACTAAAGCACATTTCATTGTGCAACTAATTTGAATAGAAAATAAAATAAAACTTGGTGGCATTATACAGATACTTTTAATAACAGAAAAGGGGGCTCAAGCATTGTGTCATATGATCCCATATATTTTATTCATTTACTGGCTGTCATATTTTGCATATTCTTAGTAATTGAGGCAAAATGTACATTAATATAACTGCATCATGTAAGTTATAAACATCAACATAAACATCAAAGCGATTGGCCTTGTGCAATGTGCAGTGAAGTTCAATGCAAATTAACACTCAGATCCTGATTACTTGAGATACATACTCCCGGATTCCTAATTGAGGAACTTCCAGGGTTCAACCGCCTTCTGAGCTTCATTCCTTTTGCCATGAAATCAAGAAAGTGGGTACTGCGTATTGTGCTCAGCTCTATTTGCAATATCCTAGATATTTAAGCCATCCAGGTCTTGTAGCACATTGACATGAAATATTCAGGTTTGGACTGAAAAATGGCTTTCAATATTTCACAAAAATCAGAAAAACATTATGGTGCAGGAGGCCATTTGGCCCATTGCCTGTGTACCGTCTCCGAGCATCGTATTTTGGTGGCATTCTCCTGCTCTTCCCCATATCCTTGCACATTCTATGCCGTTTTGAATGCCTCAAGTGAACCTGCCCATACCACATTTTCCGTAGGGGTCTTGTGGCACAGTGGCAGCATCACTACATCTGGGCCAGTGTGTCTGGGTTCAAGCCCCACTTGCCCTGAAGTTAACACATACCTATTATACTTCCAGGCAGTCCATTCCTGAGTGGTTTGGATCAGATGAATGTATTTATTCCCCCCATCACATCACTTGCTTCTTTTATATATAGCTTTAAAATCAGTGTCCTCTCATTTTAACTTCTTTTATGAGCAGGAACAGTTTTGCCCTATCTCCTCAATCCAGCTCCTTCATGATTTTGAAAACCACTTCACATCTTCTCTTAGCCTTCTCCCCTCCAAAGAGAACAATCCAACCAGACACTCAATTGGACATTCCACACAAGTGCCTCATCTTGTAAAATAGAGGCTAGAGACGAATGGTATTCTGGAGAGAGTGCTTACTTCCTAGCCTCCAAAATACCTTATCACCGACAAACAGTATGGATCACAAAATCGAACTGAATACCCTTCATTTGCTTGGATTAGTGCAGCAGCAGTCTTTTGACCAACATGAAAAATTTACCACCACTATAACAGCTACATGAAATTCCCAGTGTTGTTTTGACAGCACCTCACAAAACAAAGGGTACCAGCATTTCGAAGTACAGGTGGCACAGAAACTCCTTCACTCCCAAGTAACATGCAGTTATAGGGAGAATCATCACTTTGTTATTATCAACACAGGTTCAAAATAATCAAACACTGCACTGCATCATACTCAGACCTATTGTATTAAAGATATTTGTGTACAACTTGCACGCTATACCTAAATACTCAAGAGAACTCCAAAAATCTCTCATGCTCCCTCCGCTCACCCGCACCATATTATCCTCACCGCTTCCTACTGCCCCCAACCATCTGGAAATCCTCTGTATAATCTTTCCAATACAACCTCCTCCAACCCTCCCCTGCCCCCTCCCACGCCCCTCTCCTCCAACCCTCCTACGCCTCCTCCCACGCCTCTCTCCACCCTCCCCGCGCCACACCACCCAACTCCATTGACTTCTCCCTACCACCTACTCCAGTCCTATGCGTTCTCCCTCCTCTCCTACCCGCTCCCTAACCTCTTTTTCCCCTCCCAACTCCCCCGACGGAGTACTCAAACAATCTCATTTTCCCTCCCCTTCCCCACTCCATATAACCTTCACCGCCTCCCACTACCCCAAGCCCTCTGTATCACATTTCCCACACAACCACCTCCTCCCTCGCTCCCACCCCCGTCCCTTCTCCTTTGCCCTCCCCGCTCTGCCCTCTAGCCCTCTCTCCATCTTTGCCCCTGCCTGCCTGCCTGCCTGCCTTCCTTCCTTCCTTCCTTCCTTCCTTCCTTCCTCACGTCGCTTTTTCACTTTCTCTTTTCCCTTTTCCAGTATACTCCTCCAGTACCAGTGTACACCATTCCTATTACTCTCTACTTACAGCTTCCGCCTTTCCCTCAGGGCCCACTCCGTTCCCCTCAGCAACACAACATGGCGACTGGCGCAAGCCTACCAATCAGCACAAAGATCCGAAGCAGGAGGGACCCCGGCCAATCAGAAGGGCGCAGACGCACCTTCCCGGGGAATCAAACGAATCAGAAATCAACTCACACCAAGCAGAGGCCGCCTGGACCCACAGACCAATGGGTTGGAAGCAGCCCATTGGTAACCAATCAGAAACGCTTCTTTCCCTTTTGGTCGACATCTCTTGTATAATTGACGATGATACGTTCTAACTTGTATCCAATCAAAATGCACAGCGCGGCAAGCAGCAACCAATCAAATACGCCGGGTACTCCATCTGGTGGCGATTCTGTAGCTGCCCATTCTCCTGTGCGTAGTGTCTTCACCCTGTGTAACCGTTATCCTCTTTCTAATCCGGTTTCGTCCACTCAATATCCCTTCCCCTCACCGTATCCTCTCCCCACACTCTCTTCCCCAAGCTCGCCCTCTCCTCTCACGCCCCCCTTCTGCCATCCTTCCCCCCCCCCTCCCCCCCACACACTCTCTCCCCCCACCCCATCCTCTCATCCACCCACACTCTCTCCCCACCCACACTCACCCCTTCACTTCCCTCCCCACCTCGTCTCGTTTCCTCTTGCTTCCCTTCCCTCTTCCCATCCACGCCCTTTCTTTACTCCTCTCCCTTACACTCTCTCCCTCCCTCCCCCAGCATTCGCCCTCCTACACTCATTCATCATGCCTCCCTTTCCTCCCTCCTTCCCTTTGTAGACTGGAACATATGATACTTATTATGATGTAACCTGTTAGGGTGTCAGTACGTTCAGGGAAGATAAAGTCGGGTGTGGGGAGATACCTGTAGAGCACAAACACAGACCTAAACCTGGAGATAGTAAGAACTGCATATGCTGGAGTCAGAGATAACAGTGTGCAGCTGGAGGAATGCAGCAGGCCAGACAGCATCAGAGTAGCAGAAAAGTTGATGTTTTGGGTCAGGACCCTTCTACCTGTTGTGCTGCATGGTCTATCTCTGTGATTAAAAATGCTAAATAAATATGTAGCATTTCTTGAATACAGGTAATAAGAAAATTGTATTTCCTTTTCATTTTCTTGGAACACTTACATACAGTATGAAATAATTCCACAGAGACCAGTATCTCATCAGCAGTCACCCTTTATTTACATGTGAACAATCTGACTACTGCACTGTCTCATACTGAGTCAGGTACCAGAGTGTCAGCATCTTTGACACCCTTTTTATCTGTTAGCCAGGGCTCCCTGATTGGACCAGACTAACAGCCTCAATCAGGGAACCCATATTCTACGACGTCCAGCTGGTTGACCTTGTTACAATCACCACCACAGTATTAACTGTAAAAATTTTGGAAATGGAAATAAAGATTCAATCATATAGGGTGAGTTTGGACCTTCCTCCTTCACTATCTGTGGAAATGACAGGTAATCTTTGCCCTGTTCAGCTACCTTCCCCGAAGACACAGAAATTTTTCTTCTCTTTCATGTTTTGGAACTAGGCGCTCAGGTAAATAAATCTCAAGGAATAAGTCTAAACATCAGTGAGAGACATGACAACAACCTAACATAAAAACTGGATACACGAACAATGAGAGAGAGAAATGATTTACATTTTGCATTTAGTGTGTTGCTCTGAGGTACAGTGTCGACATAAGTTGCACATCACGATTGGGACTTTGCAGAATCCTGAAGTAGCAGACTCTGAGGGAATTGCCTGGGAAATCGAAGAATCCAATGGGTAATTCCTCTTCATATGAATCCCTCTGAACATATCCAATTAAATCAGAGATTTTGGAGGATTCCATTTAATAGTTCATCTCAAAAAACTAGGCAGTTAAAAATATGGTATTTTATAAAATTAGTGTTTATCCTGGATAATTATTGAACTGACACACTAAGTTACCACATACACACAGGTACAAGTACATTATAACAGGATTCATTAATTATAGATATGTTAAGTGAATAGGCGAAGATCTGGCATTAACTGTCTAACTAGATGTTACTTTTATGACCCTAGGATGAAGTCCGTCAGGACCTAGTCACTGTTAGCCTGCAGCTTCAACAATTTACTCGTCTCACTTTTCTAGTGATTGTGATTTTCTTCCTTTACTTCCATTTGTTTTATAGATGCAAATGGGATGTCACTTGTATCCTCTATAGTGAAAATTTGTGGAAAATATTGATCAGTTCATCTATCAGTGCCTTATTTTCAATATTTTGAGGCCACTTTGTTAACTCTTTTTAAAGTATCTACAGAAACTCTTACTACATATGCTTTTATATGGATAGCTTTCTCTCATACTCTAATTCTGCTCTCACCCTCACCCCATTACCCCCCCGCCCCGGCATTAATATGTTGGTCATTTTGTTTATATTCTGCCAAATCTTCTTACCTACCACCAATGTTTGCACAATTATATGATTTTCCTTTTTATTCAATATTACCTTTAACCTTTCTAATTAGCCACAGATGGGGAGGGTCCATCCCTAAGAAGTTTTGTTACCTGTCCATTATAGAACCTGCTGCATATAATAGCTTGTGAATTTGTTTAGCTTCAGTTTTTTTTTAAGAGATTCTATATCTCAAGAATTGTTTTCTTCAAAGTGTCCAATCCTGTTATTTTTGGAGGTATTATATCTTCTTCAATTTCTTATTAATGTTAAATCTGTAGCATCTCAGTGCTGTTTGTAATCTGTTGTCTTTAAGCTTATTTTCTTGCATCAAATCAATGCTGTTTTATTTCAGTTATCTTGAAGTCTAAATACTTCTGTAATATCACAATGCTGTAGTATTTCCTTTGCTGGTTTTAAAATGTTGTATCATGGCAATACCACATGAAATTCTTCCAAAAAACTTTTCAGTTAAATAGCAAAACTGTATTATGTTATTGCTATGATATGGAGACAGATGGCCAAGCTAAATCAGCCTTTCTGTTTGCAACATAGGAAAATTAAAAATTAAGATCTCCAATAGTTTCTAACCAGACCTTTGAATAATCAGCCCCAGAATTTGTGAATAATTAATTCCAGGTAGTGGTTTTGTAACTCAAACAAAAGACATAACAATTTACTAAATACACATAATTTCAGCAGAGAAAAATTGAACAAGATAATCCAACTAATGTCTATGCTTTAACCCTAAAACATTTTTTTCAGTCCCCATTTACATAAAAGACAGACACACACACACAATTAAAAAATAAATAAAAGAAATTAACAAAACGGGTCAGGTTACTTTAATGGCTTTCATAACATTGTTTCACAGGCATAGATGTGGATTCCTTGGGTGGATTTCTTGAACCATTGATCAGGGCACCTTCTCAATTCACTCAGGTAAATTTAGCAATAGTTCTACTCAGATTTCTACTCCTTGGGCTTCCAAAAGTAGGTGTGAGAGATTAGTCAAGGAGCTTTCAAATCTTCCTGCTGTGTCATCAGGAGCTAAGCTCATTTCCACTGAAAACACAGATCAAAAACCAACTTTATGGTTCCACCCTGAGACACTGTCCATCTTTTCCCAAGGCCTCAATTACCATTCAACACCTGCCTTCTGCTTGAATATAGGGTTTCTTCCAGACTTGCTGGAACCAATGCCTAGATACCCTCCTTGTTAATAGTTAAATTCTCATATCTGTTTAAGCACAATGCTCTTCCCAGGATTGCTGTGTCTATAGGAGCCCTTTCGCTCAAGACTGAGCCTGCAGTTAGACTCCAGGCCTGGCCTCACAAACAATCAGAAGCTTGTTCTGTGTGACTGGCGTTGAGACAATGAAAAAGGTTCCAATGTTACTTCTTCCAAACTTCAAATAGTGTTAAATACTTATGCCATATCTCTGTACGGCTTCCTGAGATTTTTCCTGCCTTTCTAACCAATCAAAGTGGTGGGCTCTTGCCTTCTGGAGGTTTTCCCACATTCTGCAGTGAAGATTGAAGCTCCCGACTTCTTCACAGGCTGAGATATTTTTCCACCTTTCATGGCCCAACACACAAAGGACACCCCTTTGCATTTCTATAGCCTTAATAAGTCTTTCTACCAAATACTCAGTTTTAAATATAAGTGGACTGACTTTATAAAAGTCTTAAGATTCTTCTATCTTCCATCTTCTGTTATGAGACCCCATAAATGAACATAGCCATGCCTAATGGAAATGCTTGGACAGGCTGGATATTCAAAAGGGAGCTCCCCCTTGTGGGAGAATCTAGAAGAATGTTTGAAAATAAGAGGTTGCCAATTTCAGGCAGAGATGAGGAGTTTTTTTCTTCACAGAGGTCCAAGATTCTTTGGATCTCTCTTCTTGAAAAGTCAGTGGAAACAAAGTCTTTGAATATTTTTAAGCTAAGGTAGATAGATTCTTGGTAAGAAAGAGGCGGAAAGGTTAGGTGGAATGCATAGTAATCAGATCAGCTATGATCTTATTGAGTGACAGCGCAGCTTTGAAGGACAGAATAGTCTACTCATGCTCCAACTTCACATATTTGTATATTTGTATTTATAAACAGACACTTGGGTGCTTCTTCAATAGCTCCACAAATGTTCTCCAAGTTTTTGTGCAATCGGTAAATCAGAAACAGCAATCCAGAATGTTTAAAGCTTTAATAGTGCCAGACATTTTCACCAAACTTTTAGAAAGGTCCCTTGAAGGCACATCAGAAAAAAATCATCCAACTATTTTCTATAATAATCATCCATCTTTGTTCAAATTCTTTATAACTCTTAAAGAAACACACTGTGGCTCAGAACCTTTAAACAAAAAGCTTGATTTAATCTTTGGTATATTAACCTCATTGATATCTGCAGTTGCTTGTTAGCTCACTGAGCTGGTTGTTCTGTGGTGTTGCAGACATTTTGTTTCCTTTCTAGGCAACATCATCAGCGTGACCTCTAATCAAAGCGTTGGTGTTCTGCTTCCTTCCGGATTTATATGATCCTCTGGTGTGATGGTCTTGTCGCTTCCGTTTCTGTTGTTTTAGCAGCGGTTTGTATACAGGGTCTCTTTCTATGTGTTTGTTAATGGATCCTTGTGTTGAGAACCAGGCTGGTTCTCCCAATACAGACCATTGTACATCTAGGCGTGTATCCATTGGAGTTTACAAGAGGAAGAGGTAACTTGATTGAAACGTACGAGATGCTCAGAGAGCTTGACATTCAAAAGGGACCCACTCCCCCAACCCTATCCCCATAACCTCACATTTATCATGGAAAACCTACCTAACCTGGACATCCCTCGACACATGGGCAATCTAGCCTGTCCAATCCACCTAACCTGCGCATCTTTAGACTATGGAAGGAAACCGGAGCATCCAAAGGAAACCAACGCAGAGCCAGGGAAAACATGCCAACTCCACACAGACAGTCACCCAAGGCTGGAATTGAACCTTAGTCCCCGCCACTGTAAGGCCGAACCACTGTGGCACCCTTCCGTGACAATGATCTCTGAAAGTATCAGCACTGGAGTTAACATCAATAGATTTTCAGAAGTCCCTCTGCCATTATATTGCAGTGCACAAATGTTCCTTGGACAGATTAAGCAGATAAAATGTGAGGCATTTTGCAACTTTTGTTGCTTGATTCTGTATCATTTGTAGCCTCTTACTCTGGCTGTGTTACTGTACAGCAATTTGGGCGGCCATTTTCCAGGAACTAACAGATGTAATCTTTATACAGTCTGAGGAGAGTTTGACCCCATGCTGCTTCTCACAGATGGCTTGTGATTTGCTCGGTCAGGTTAAAGCTTCAACGGTGATCGTGTTACTGATGTGCAATATACAAACTCTATTTCTCTGCAAGCTCTATTTCTCATGACAAAGCTCTGCTCACTACTTGTCACGTTTGGTTTTGACAACTGCCAAATTCTTGCAAGCTGTTCTTTGTTCTTACCACTTTGGGAGTTCTTGCCACTATGCTTTGTTATCTTCTGCAGTTCAGCCAAGTTCACCACTGACATGTCACTACATTCAGATCATCAGGCATTTATGGATCTTCAACAGGAAAGCTGAGATGAAACTTAAAAATTATAGAAATATTCTACAGGTCTTTTTGCAGCATCTCCAGAGACAGCTGAGGTGAAATAGGCTGTGCTAGACATCAAGGCAGCATTTCACAGATTATGGCATTAATGAGCCTCAGCACTATTGAAGATGATGGGAAACTTTCCATTTATTGGGGACTTATCTCACACAAGGAAAATGGTCATAGTTGTTGGAGATCGCTCATCTGAGTCTGGGGAGTTCACTGCAGGATTTCCTCAAGGTAGTGACTGAGGTCCAACCATCGTCAAGTGCTTCATCAATGGTGTCAAGCTATTGATATTTTAAAGGAGTCCTAGAGTATTAGAGGTCTGCAGCACAGAAAATGGCTCTTCAGTCCATCATGTCCGCACCAGTTAAAAGCAATCAGTTAACTATTTTAATCCCTTTTCATTCACGGGATGTGGGTGTCACTGGCTAGGCCAGCATTTATTGCTCATCCCTAATTGCCCAGAGGGCAGTTAGGAGTCAATCACATTGCTGTGGATCTGGAGTCACATGTAGACCAGACCAGGTAACGATGGCAGTTTCCTTCTCTAAAGGATATTTAGTGAACCAGATAGGTTTTTCTAATAATTGACAATGAATTCATGGTCATCATTCAACTTTAATTCCAGATTTTTCGTTGAATTCAAATTCCACCATCTGCAATGGCACAATTCAAATCCTGGTCCCCAGACCATTACCTGGGTCTCTGGATTAACAGTCCAGTGATAACACTATCAGGCCATTGCCTCCCCTTTTTCAAGCACTTGGTCCATAACCTTGTATGCTTTGTCAGAACTGAGAAGGGGAAGAGTTTATGAAAAGTAGCGAGGATTACTTTCTCGGTCTATTTGTTTCTGGCACAATGAAGAAGGAGGTACAGCAAAATCTGATTCTGGGGAATGAGTCATGCATAGAATAGGATGTAAAGGGACATCGTTTTTGAGTATCTTGGGTAGTCCACACATGTGTGCACACAGTGAGCCGCAAGGACAATTCCTATCATAATGAGGTGGATTAAAATATTACGTATAAAGAGGAAAGAGAGGGTGCAAGGAGCAATGCAGAGTAAAACTAATGAATTAGGGAGGTCCAATTCAATGAGGTGAAAACAGATCTGGACCAGAAAATTTGGAATCAAAGAATGAAAGGCAAAATTTGTAACAAAACAATGGGTTCAAGTCTCATGTTATCTGTTTGCCACAAAATGCACACTATACTCAATGATGTTTCCAGGTTTATATCCAAGGGACCTGAGGGCCAGCCAGTACACATGACCAAACCGCCACACTTGAGGGCAAGTTGCAGAGAAGCCTGTTGAACTTGCATAAGGGTGATAACCTGCCTCGTGATATATATGATAGGATTTGTCCTATCTTACATCCAATATGGGGATGACATGTTTACAATATTTCAAACTGTAGCTGCCTTAAAGCATTTCTTCACACAGCTTAATAAAATCTATCCTGCAGTCAAATTTAACTTTGAAATGGAGCAATCAAACAAGGTCCCTTTCCTTAACGTATTAATTGTTAAGTTTGAAAATAGCTTCTCAAACACTATCTACAGTAAACTGGTCAATATGTGCATTTGGATTCCCATCGACCCAAGCTGTAAAATCTTCGTGTCAAACTCACACAGAGGGCGGATGGACAGTCACAAGATTGCCAATAAAATAGGGCCCATCAAAACAATCCCCATATATTTATGGATACCTTGATCCAATTGTCACTTTTTGTACATCATGAAAACTCATGAAAGAGACTACATTCATGAACTTTGGCCCTGAGCAGTGCTCAATGTACTGCAGATTATCCTGGAAGGGCAAGATGTCTCAAAAATTTGAACGACAAATGAGGCTAGCTGTTATGACAACCGTGCAGTAAATTCACAAGTGGTTTACTCCACTAACAGCATGTTGCCATCAAGCCAAAAATACTTTATGCCTACCCCACAAATGAGTAACGTGATGAGAGTTTCAATGCTAATGTGATGATAGGTATTGTTAAGAAATTGTGTACAGTAATCGTGAATTGCACAGCAGGTAGCTAGAATTTGTTTTTAAAAAAATCCTGTGGTCCCTTTAAGAGATAAAGTGCTTTTCTAAGCTTACAGATTTATACCAAAATTGTGTCTGTATGTAGCTGAAGATATACAGCCAGTTCGAAAATGGAAACATGTATCAATTGGCTGTGTGATTGGAAACCTTAGGCTTGTTTTGATGCTTTGGCAATTAGCTGGAATCAGCCAATTAATTTAAACCAAGCAATTAGCGATTGAAAGCCAATTGAGTTTAAATCTGGCCAAGCAGCATCAGAGGAGCAGGAAGGCTGACGTTTCAGGCCTAGACCCTTCTTCAGAAAATGAAGGCCTGAAACGTCAGCCTTCCTGCTCGGCCTGCTGTGTTCATTCAGCTCTGCACCTTGTCATCTCAGATTCTCCAGCATCTGCAGTTCCTGAATTTAAATCTGATGGTTTTGACAACCTCAGACCAATGCGATTGTAAGAAACTGGACAGGTTATCAAGGGTATTAAAAAAAGGACATTTGGAAAATCGGCAAAGAGCCAAATGCCATCTGAAGAATAAATACTTAGCTCTCACACAAAATCACTAAGCGCTCTAAAAAATAAGCACTATAAAAAGTACCATGGCAATTCTAGCTAAGATTCCTCACAGAAGAAATTAGAGAAAACATCCCTGACAGCAGGATCAGCAGAAGAAAGTCTGGAGAGACACTGGAGCATTCTGGAAAACACATTCTGTGTGAACTTTGAGTGGCTAAGTTTTAATTTATTATTTTCTTATTACTTTGATTTGTATAAGTGGGACCTGTGTTTATTGGAACAGCATACCAGTAGAATTGAGTTCAGGTAGGGAACAGGTAGTAGTTAAGGGGGAACTGTTTGTTTTGTTAGTAATTCTGTTAAATTTTTCACTGTTAGAATTCAATAAATAAATTGTCACCTGTTACTTATAAAGTGAATATCAGGGATTTTCTTTCACCTAACCTCCCTTTCTCCATAACAGTATTTAGGCTGTGCATCCCAATGACTGGCAGACTGTGGTAAACATTATGTCCTGTTCACTATTCGCAGTGGGAAACATGGTGTTTGTGTTCAACCAGTGTGTGCCTGCAAGCCTCAGATATTTACATTTACCAGTAAATATGATTCTGCTACTGGAAATCATTTATTAAATAATCTGGACTGTACTAAGAGGTACATCAGAAACAAATTGAAGATTGTTGGTCAGTCTCAGAGAGACGCATTTGTGTGTGCCGGAAGCTACACACAAGTACACAGTTTCATGTAGGCAACTGGAATTTGTACACACATTGTACCTTTTTTCAAAAAAGTGTTCATGCAGACAGCCAATTGCTGCTGCATCACCATGGTGACACCCTAACCAATCAGAAACTACCTGCCAGGTCCAAGAATTAAGATTGACAGTAACTGTTTTTGCTGCTTCTCCATGCCAATGATGGTTCAACCAATGAGCACCCTATTCTCACACAATCTAAAATATTAACCCTTTTTTCAAGTCTGTTTGTTGCATCCTGGTTCTGATGAGAGCAAGACAAGACTACTTATTGACTGGCAAGGATCCGGTACCTAAGATTCAGAAAGCATTACAAGTTCTCAAAGTTGCAAAATATTTCTGCAGTCTCGATTTGGCCCATGGTTATAACCAGCTACCCATCAGTGAACCAGACATTGCGAAGATGGCATTCTGAACAGACACAGGGAGACTTTATGAAGAACTGAGAATACTGTTTGGGCTCTGTAATGTCCTTGCCACCTTCATGTGTGTGATAAATAAACCTTTTTTCAAGTTTAATTTCGAATCTCTCCTTGTGTAGCTGGACAATATACTCAACTTCAACTCAGCATTCAAGGAAACCCTTGAAAGATTAAACAGCGTCTTAGCCCAATTGTTGCAGTTTAGTTTGAAAGTCAAACAGCAAAAGTAGGAGCAAGGGAAGGCCATTTGTTTTGCCATTCAGTACAATCGTGGCTGATCATCCAACTCAGTACCCTGTTCCTACTTTCTCCTCAAAACCTCTGACCCCTTTACCCCTGAGAACTATATTTAACTCCATCTTGAAACCATTCAATGTTTTGGCCTCAACCAACTTATGTGTCAGAGAATTCCAGGGGTTCACCACTCTCGATGTGAAGATATTTCTCCTAACCTCCGTTCTAACTGGCCTACACCATATCCTTAAACTATAACCCTGATTCTGGATTACCCGATCATCAGAAACTTCTTTCCTAAGTTTACCCTGTCTATTCCTCTTATAAATTATAGGTATCTACAAGGCTCCCCCTCATTCTTCCAAACCCTTGTGTATATAATCCTAACCAACCCAGTCTCTCTTCACATATCAGTCCTGCTATCCCACATTCAGTCTGGTAAAGCTTTGTGGCTCTACCTCCATAGCCAGAACATCCTTCCTCAGTTAAGGAGACCCAAACAGTATACATTAATATGTATTGTGAATAGCTGGGGTCCAAGTAATAAAATCTCTGCAGTACTCTGTTCAATACTGCCACTGTATTCCAAGTGCATTGCTTTTAGACCTTTTATAATGGACTCTAGCATTTTCCCCACTTATGATATCAGGCTAACCAATCTGTAATTCCCTGTTCTCTCTTTACCTTCATTTTTAAATAGTGAGGTACAGGAACACCCCTCCTATCCATAGGAACTATTCCAGAGTCTACAGAATCTTGAAAGATAGCCACCAATGCAACTACTATTTCTAGGGCCACCTACTTAAATACTCCAGGGATTCATTGGCCCTTAATCCCAGCAATTTCCACAACACCATTTCCCTACTAATATTGATGTCCTTCAGTTCCTCACTCTTACTAGACTCTGTGTTCCCCAAGATTATGTTAGCTGTGTCCTCCTTTGTGAAGATAAAGCTAAAGTATGTATTTAATTATCTCTTTGTTCCCCATTATAACTTCCCCTGTTTCTGACTTGTTTCTGAAACCAGACAGAAAAAAATACAGCATCTTGAGCACTTCATTACCAAGAAAGGCATTATTCCTGACGATGATAACATCCAAGCTGTAGAGGAGTCGTCCAGGTCGAAGACAGGAAGTGAATTGTGTGGTCGAGCTGGTTTCTGTAAGAGGTTTGTGTTAGGCTACCCAAAGTTGTCCATTCCCCTCCATAATTTGCTAAGAAAATCGGAGAATACTTAAGGAGTGGTTGGGAAAGAATATACAAGGTGTGACACTTCACAAAATGTTCGCAGGGAGTTGGACCCCAATATATGAAGATTCCTCTTGCATCTTCAGGCAGAAGCTGTCTCATCACCTGTTTTGGCTACCCAAATTTCCAACTCCGTTTCATACTGGAAACCGATACTAGTTTTCTTGGTCTAGGAGTGGTGCTGTCACAGGTTCAAGAGCAGAAAAGAGTGATTATAGCTTTTGCCAGTTGGAGTCGCAAGCCGAACAAGAGGAATATGGAGAATTACTCCAGTTGTTATGGCTCCCTAGTGTAACGCATTGTTACCAAAGAATGACAGAATTTTAAAAAAATTCTCAATGTCCCCGATTTACCTGTCTGATAGATTTAAGTTTACAGAAAACCTGGACTAGGTTTCTGTAATTAAGAAGAATTATTATTTATTACAAGTAAATAGAATCTAACGAAAGGTAAACAACTATGAATTATTGACGTATAAGTCTGCCAGTTAAAACTCCAATCTCCTTTTTAAAACACCCCCTATACACAAATATAGACAAACATAGACAGAAAAATATTTGGCGTTATTGACGGAAAGGAAAAAAAACTGGGAACAACAGTTCAATAGTCCCGCTTCTCAGGATTTTATGAGGTATTGCTTTTGTTTCCTAAGTCCTTCAGTACTCTGATCATTTCCTTTGAGTTCTTTCACTTCTTCACAGGAGCCACAGAACAACTAGTTCACAAATAATACTGTCTCTGACTTACTGGTTAGAGGCTGCGTTCACTGACACCAGTGCATGCATGCTGTGTACAACTCAAAATATCTGCATATGTATTTAAACAGGTTCAGGTTTTTAAATGGGATGCAGCTGCGAATGGGAGGAGGGACCGGGTGATGTGGCTGGGGAAGGGAAGAGAGGGAGAGAGGGATGCAGGGAGGAATGCAATGAACTGGGAACACAGAGGGGAGGCTGTGATGTGGAAATTAGGGCCACCCCCCCTTCCCTACACACTGTATATCCTCAATCTTCTGCTCCTCCTGGCATTCCCCAACACCCAACCCACAGTCCTCACTCCCTTCTACCTTGGCGCTGACTTCCCGGCCCCCATTCCCCAGCCCTTCACCACTGATGCACAGTGGCAGCAGCATGTAATATCTACAAGATCTTCTACAGCTGTACACAAAATGTGTGCTGGAGTAAATAACGATCTGAAATCATGATGTTGAGATGTCTCAAAATGCAATTTGACAAGTTCAGACATATTTTAAAAATCCTAATTCACTGCGTGAAGGGGAATGTGTGAGGAACAGAAGCCAAACTTGATCCCTCAATAATGACCAAGGATAAACCAGAGTGAAAGTAACAGTGAAAACCAGCAGAGACCAGGGACCAATGCTTTTGTGACTTCTGCTCTTCCTGACCCAGCGCAGCATGAAAACCTGGGTTTTCTCATTATGTAGCACATTGATGTATTTCTGATTACTGAGTAACATACCATAGAACAAACTCCAAGAGCGTGTATCTGTGCCACAATCAACGGGAAAAAAAACCGTAAAAATACAATAATGCCTGGAAATGAACATACAGGTCATAGAGGAGCTCTATTTTGAGGTACATTAGATGAGTCAGACCAGGGCACATCATTTATATGTTTCACTGGGTTTTTCCTTCTGGGCTTGGAAATCGAGGGAGGAACAAGGGGCGGATTCACAGTAGCCAATGAGAGGCAACTCTGCTTTCCAGCTTAATATTTTTGCACATATAAGATTGCGGCAGGTTAATATTTTGTTCTTTTCTAAATTCTCTGAGGTGCCTCAATCAACTCCCTTTCATCATGGTGAGTAGCCATTGTCATACATTCAATCCAAATCTTCTTGTTAAATGAAATATTTTTGCAGCTGAGTGCCTTAGGAAAGAACACAGAGGTGAACTGTAACATATATTAATGAATGTGCTGTAGTTTCACACTGTATCTCATCAGCTGAAGAGAAATGGTCATTGCCCCTTGTCATGCTCAATTTATTCTATGGCAGAATACTTTTCTGTCTCTTTTAAGACGGTGTTTCAGAGATTAATTCATAACTAAAGACAAAGGTTCAAAGGGAAAGTAGCAAAAGAATCTAGAGATCCTTTTGTGCTCTATTAAAACTGGCCATGATTTTGAAGTAGATCCCAAAACAGGCGCTAAATTGTCAGAGAGGCAACTCCATCTATCCATTTGTGTCAGTGAGTGGCCTGAGCCAATTCAAAGGACAGGAATCATTAACGAGCCACGAGAAGACTGTGAACACTGAGTGTGCTCCCCACGGCAACTTGCCGATTGTGAGAAGGTAGCAGACTGGCTGGGTTCCGTACACAGTGGTAATTGCAGGACAGACAGGGATGGGGAGGTGTTAAACAGGCAAGTTGCAGGTCAGGGTTTTCTTTTACAGGGCACAGGAGAAGCATTTCTTTCTTCCTCACTGCAGGAGCTGATACTGGACATCGGCCCACTAACTTGAAATAAAATAATTAGCAGACAGAATTTGTTAAAGGGGTATTGACTGCAAAACCCAATCCATCTTTTGGTAGTCTCACAGGAAAAACATTGGGACTGATTGACACCAGGTGGAAAAGGGTGGATTAAAATGGCTTCTAAACAGGAAATGGCTGCAGGTAGCAGCAGAAGTTGCTGTTGATAGTGGCAGTGTAGGGCTGGCAGTGGACTTTAATCCTTCACAATTGTTAGATTAACATTCTAAATAAGGAGAGATTGAGAAAGAAGGGGGCCCGAGGTAGGGCTATCTTGGAGAATGACGATTCTCACAGAGGAACCAGAGATTGCTGTCCACATGGAGATTACATACTCTGGAGGAGGCTCTCCCAGTGAGAAGGAAATGAGGAAAAGGAGACAGAGGAAGCCAAATGTACAGGGAAAAGGGCATCATGTGTTTCAGATAGGTGAAGGACCTGCTGTTACTGCAATAGCCACAGCAAGAAAAAAACAATAAGTCAATGTGTGGGAGAAGACAGTAACCCACACAAAGTCTCTATAGGGAAAGGGTCTGTTGCCTTCAGTTGTGAGATCACCGCTGCCTTCGCAGATTGTTCTCTCCTCCCTCTGTGAACTGCTAGCTAGGAGATTTGTTCAAATTGCATCAGTGTCACCCTATGCCAATTGCTCTCAAGATGACTGTGGCCTTGAACATTTATGCATTGGGGTCATTCCAGGAACCAGCCAGAGACCTTCATGGAATACCTCATCTTCAGTTGACCAATGCATAAACTATTCTTGGATAGAATGTTTAAGTGAATAAATGACAACTTCTTTCACCACCAATGACACCAGTTAGACCAAAAGAGCCAGAAGCTTCACCTGTATGGCTGGATTCCCCAAACTTCAAAGTGTGATAAATTATGGCCATCAATGCTCCATAAGATTATCCAGACGTCAGTCAGAAACGGTTTCATGTCAACAATACCCAACTCGTATGTGATCATTGTCAAAGTATCATACAGCTATCTCCTCTCTATCCTTTGGATTCCCAGGATCAGTGGATATTGTGGCTGCCATAGCCATAAGTGGGTTGGCATCTTTGTGATGTTTAATGAAGAGACTGCTCATTATCCTGGTGGGAAATTCACATGCAGAGAGTGAGATGCATTAAAATGAGAATCATGCATCCTCCAGGGCCAACATTGTGCAGATTTTTGCATAAGATAATGGTTCTGAATGAGGTAATGTTTATGTTACATCAAGCTCCACCCAATCTGATGATGCCATACCAACCTTTGTGGAAAGTATTCTGTATATATCCCAAAAGCCCTTAACTAATTAAGCCTGACCATTAATGTAAACTGTGCTTAATCATATTTTAACCCATCTTCTTAACGAAGGAAAGTGCCTCCCCTATTTAGACTCGAGCCTCTACCACTGATAATTAGCCAGAACCTAGATACAGTACTGACAAAGGAGGACTGGTGCTGACCCATGCCCTGTGCCACATTACTAGCAGAGGTGGCTGACTCTACAAGGTGCCAGAAATCAAGTCAAATACTATACAGACCACTTAATCTGTTCCAAATGGGATTTCAATGAAAGTGGCTCTCTTCAATGTTCTCCAGCTCATGTCTCATGATTATCATGGTCTGCTACATCCCCTATACAAACTGGCACTCCAGAGAGGGAAGGCCCTTGCAGAGGATAAACTAATGGCCTGAGCCACATTCTCTGAGGGTGAGTCTACCTGTGAAACTGAGGGCAAACAGGAAGTCCTCAGCAAGCTGTGGGGCCGCCTGTCATCTGAGCTCCTCCATCATCTGGCAGCTGCAGGAGTTGGCGAGGAATTAAAGTCAGAAGGTGCTGGAAATGGTGCGGTGGACATCTAGCCTCTGTGGAGAGACAGAGTTAAAAACTATGTCTCTAAGACTGTACATGTCCTCTTCCTTCTGAACACCTCTTATTACTAATGGGTCAGAAATGTGGGGAGGGGATGGCCTTGTGGTATTATCACTGGACTGTTAATCCAAAGACCCAGATAATGTTCTGGGAACCAGGGGTCGAATCCTGCCATGGCAGTTGGTGGAATTTGAATTCAATAAATCTCTGGAATTATGAATCTAACGATGATCTTGAATCCATTGTCAATTGTCGGGAAAAAACCCACCTGGCTCACTAATGTCCTTTAGGGAAGGAAACTGCCATCCTTACCTGGTCTGGCCTACATGTGACTCCAGACCCACAGCAATGTGGTTGAGTCCTAACTGCCCTCAGGGCAATTAGGGATGGGCAATAAATGCCGCCTGGCCAGTGACACTCCTCATCCCGTGAATGAATAAAGGATGAAAAAATGTTCTTTCCTGCTTGGAAAGGGTTAGAATAAGACACTGCTGGCACCATCATTCACTGACTGGGAAAAAATAACATGCACTTCCCTTTGATGCTGCACGGTTTCAGTGCACACTAGAGATTGTCATTTTCAGATTTCTCCTGAAGCTTCCAGCCACTCAGCACCAGCGTGTATATACAAAGCTGAGACTGACTTCCAGATCACAGCCTAAGCTCTCTCCCATTGGAGGTCTTTTTTTTCTAAATTATTCATTTTTTTATTCCTTCACCAGGATGTGGGTATCACTGGTTGGCCCAGCATTTATTGCCCAGTCCTAGTTGCCCTTGAGAAGGTGGTGGTAAACTGCTGTTTTGAACTGCTGCAGCCCATGTGCTGTGGAGACACACGCAATGTTTTCTATATATTTGTAGTCAACATTACAGCTTATGTTAGGCAGAATAGTTTGCAGGGGTCTCCCAGGGGAAAGATCATGTAGGTGATTGTATCAAAGCCTCTGGATGGGTCAAGGAGAACGTGGAAGGACAACATGTTGTGGCTTCATTCTCTGGTGACTATGATCAGGATGCTTTAATATTATAGCTGGAGTAGGAATAAAACTGAAGGGAATCAAAGAGAAAATGTGAACAGGGTGATTTTAAAGTTGGAGGGCAATGATATGTCAGCATAAAATTACCAACAACTTAGACTTTGATAGAGAGAAACCCATGGTCAGAGTTTGATCAATCAGATAAGTCCATCAAAGGACAAGGTGATGAGAGGCATAGATAGAGTGGGTAGCCAGAGACTTTTTTCCATGGTGGAACTGACTATTATGAGGGGGTATAATTTTAAGGTGATTGGAGGAAGGTAAAGGGGAAATGTCAGAGGTAGGTTCTTTACACAGAGAGTGGTGGGTGCATGGAATACACTGCAGCGGTAGTTGTACAGTCAGATACTTTGGAGACTTTTAAGCGACTCTTGGATAGGGACATGGATGATAGTAAAATAAAGGGTATGCAGGTTAGTTTGATCTTAGGGTAGGATAATAGGTCAGCACAACATCGTGGGCCGAAGGGCCTGTACTGTGCTGTACTGTTCTATGTTCTATGATACTGTGCAAGGTGACAGTAAAATTGTGACAAACTAGCTACCGAATGATGAGAAGTGGATTATTTATTGTTATATCATAAAATTCAACTATTTTATTTTGGTTTTTTTTTCAGACAACCTACACTGATAAAGGGGAGAAGGTACGGTAAATCTGCTCCTTCAAGTTTCAAACAATTTATTGGCTTGCTGTTTTTCTGCATTCTGCCTAAATGAAGACAAAAAGAATAATCCCAAATCTTTCCGTTACAGCTGGAAAAAGGTCAATTTGTCAGCTTTCACCATGTGACCTTCTGGGTAGGAAATGCTAAACAGGTGAGATGAGTAGCAAGCTTTATTCCTATCCCAGCTAAAACATTGAAGCATCCAGGCGTACCTACAGCGGCAGTCAACAACAAATTGTATTTGTATAGCACCTCTGACCTAATAAAACATACCAAGGTATTTCACAGGACCACTAAAAAACAAAATATTACACCTAACTATATAAGGGCATGTTAGGACAGGTGCTCCAAAACATGGTGAAAGAGTTAGGTATTAAGGAGCATTCATATGAAAGAAAGTTAGAAATGGAGACAGAGAACTTTAGGAGGGTATTCCAGAGGTTGTAGCGGAGGGAATTGAAGGTGCTGCCACCTACAGTTAAAATTGAGGATACTGAAGAGGCCAGAATTAATGGAGCACAAATATCATAGAATCCCAACAGTGTGAGAGCAGACCATTCAGCCCCATTGAGTCCACACTGACCCTCTGAAGAACATCCCACCCTATCCCTGTAACCCTGCATTTCCCATGGCTAACCCATCGAGACAACGTATCACTGGACATTACGGGCAATTTAGCATAGCCAATCCACCTCACCTGCACATCTTTGAGACTGCGGGAGGAAACTGGAGCACCTGGAGGAAACCCATGCAGATACAAGGAGAACGTGCAAACTCCACATAGACAGTCACCCAAGACTGGAATGAACCCGGGTCCCTGGCGCTTTGAGGCAGCAGTGCTAACCACTGAGCCACCGTGCCACCCCCCTATTATCATGCACCTCTGGAGCAGGTGGGACTTGAACACAGGTCAACTCACTCAGAGATAGGTACATTACCATTACACCACACTAGCCCCCTGTCTTAGAATGGTAGGACTCAAGGTGATTATAGATATAGGGATAGGTAAGGTTTTGGATGGATTTAAAAACAAGTGTGAGAATATTGAAATCAAATTATTGCTTACATAAACAAAGTTGCTGGAAAAGCTCAGCAAGGCTGGCAGCATCTGTGGAGGAGAAAACAGAGTTAACGTTTCGGGTCCGGTTATTGCTTAGTCAGGAGACAATGTAAACCAATGAGCACAAGGACAACTTAGTGGAGCTAGGACATTGAGCAGCACAGTTCTGGATTACCTTCAGCTTACAAAGTGTAGAATGTGGAGGTGGTCAGGATTGTATTGAAATGTCATATCAAAAGGAGAAAAAGGCATCGATGAGAATTTCTGTAGCAAATGAAATTCAGGCAGGGGTGAAGTTGCAGAACGTTATAGAAAGGAAAATGAGTGGTTTTAGGCATGGTGTGGATATGAGATTAACTCAACCACATTTGGACACAACTTTATCTGCAAACAGCCAGATCCAAAGAACTCATTTCACACACCACATGCTTATACACAAAATATATGCAACCTTCCACTTTACTGAGTTCCACAGCTTTTTCACAAAATGTAAAAACCAGACTACTTCAAATTCTAGAACATTACGTGATATCTAAAGATCTTAGAAATAAATCTAAATTGAAAGAAAACGAAAATGATGGAATTAATATAAGTGATAGTGAATGTGAAAAAATATCAAAGGCATTTTAAGGAACAAAGGAAAGTGTAGATAATCACAAAAATGGTCGTCAAGTAAAAGGTGAGTTTTAAAGAGATTTTTAAAGAAGGAAAGGAAAGTGAATGTTCACCAAAAGGTGAAAGTAGAAAGGGGTGTTTCTCTGGAATGGAGGTAAGGAATTCATGGTTACAAGAGATAGCCAGGGAATATTGTGAATGCTGGGAACAGAAAATCAACCTGTCAAGACCTGCAAAGAGGAAAACAAGTTAATGTTTCATTTGTCAGGTCTGTTGGAGAGTCGATACCTAAAAAGTTAGTCTGTCTCTGTTTCAGATGTCGATAGGCCTTTTGAGGATTCTCCGCATTTTCTGTTACTTCTACCTTTCGTCTCTTGTTCTGAAAAAATCTACAGAACAGAAAAGGAACACAATGCATTAAGATTTGAGAAGGTTGGAGAGAAAGTGGATTAACTCAGGAATGACTGGCTTATAAGACAAGATGTTTGGGTTGTTAAATGAAATATTGTTACAGTAAAATGCAGGATAATGGCATCAAGAAACATAAAACTCTTTGTGGCACCAGGTAGTGTCACTGCACGCTACCTGACAATCCAACACTGTTCAGCCCTCTCTCAGAAACTTCATCTGATTATAGAGTCATAGAGTCATACAGCACGAAAACAGGCCCTTTGGTCCAGCCAATCCATGCTGTCCATAATCCTAAACTAAACTAAACTAGTTCCACCTGCCTGCGATTGGCCCATATCCCTCCAAACTTTTCTTCATGAACTTATCTGAATGTCTCTTAAACATTGTACCTGCATCCACCACTTCCTCTGGAAGTTCATTCCACACATTAACCACACTCTGTGTAAAAAGGTTACTTCCGCATATCCTTCTTAAATCTTTCTCCTCTCATCTTAAAAATATGCTCCCTAGTCTTGAAATCACCTCCACTGTCATCTCCCAGAAGTGAAATTGATTCCATTACGAAACTGCTATGTCACGATGCAGGCATAGTGCAGAAAAGAAGGTCAATAGGATCCTGAACCTGAGATAATCTGACGGTTTCAGTATAAAAGTTCATTCACCTTCTGGGTGCTGACATTCCTTTACCTAGAAGCTTATCAAGGACAGAATGTACACTGTGCAACATGAGAGCACACAACATTGCAACACCAGCTACAAACCTCCTGCAATCTTGCAATTTTTCAACATCATGAACATTGCCCAATATGCAAGGCTTTTGATTACAATTCATGATTTATTTGCAAATCAAAATTAAACTGTATCTACAAAGCACCTTTCATTTCCTCTGAATAGTCTAAAGTGCTTTAGAGTCAGTGAAATGTAGTCACCGTTGTTAGATAGACAAACATGCCTGTCAATTTGGACACAAGGTATCATAACCAGTCATGAGATAAATGGTCCACAGCATATTCTGACAGTAATGATTGTGGGATGAATGTTGGTCAAAGTATCAGAATTTTCATGCTCGCCTTATCAAATAGACAAGGCAACATCTCATCTCGAAGACAGTACATCCTACAATGCCACCTTTCTCCCCTCTGTGCAACTGTGAAGTGTCAGCTTTGATTATACAGTAGAGTCTTGATTTTACTGTATATTTGATCATAGCGATGTATCTTGGATTAACTTGGGCAAACACCACTGTCATCTCCCAGAAGTGAAATTGACTCCATTATGAAACTCTTATGTCATGGTGCAGTTTCCAGACCCTGGAAGGGTCACCGGACACAAAATGTTAACTCTGTTTTTTCCTTCACCGATGCTGCCAGATCTGCTGAGCTTTTTCAGCAACTTTGATTTTGTTCCTGTTTTACTTATTTCCCCTCATGAAATCACTTGCTTTTCACTACTCTCTGATTAGCCTCATTCAGAACTCATCCCTTGAACTTCAGTAATTCTTTAGCCCTTAACTATGTCTTCTCTATTTAAGTTTTAGTTATGTTTTTAGACATTTTATAAGTTATTGTTAGTTTACAAAATGCAACAGGCATCCCATTAAAAAAAATGCTGACCAACATATACAGACATAAATTGTTACCAACCCACAACTTCTGAAAAAACAAGAGGACAACACAATTTACCTCCAGATCAACAGAGCTTGTATAAATTAAAGCTAATAAAATGAGACATCAATAACCCGACACAAGGACAGATTGCAGCACTAGATTTTAGACTAGACTATCAGAAAAGCAGTTTATATTCAATCAAAGCAGCTTTTCTACAACTTGAGTTGGCAGTCAGGAATATAAAGGTTATGAAGGTAAGTATTTCACAGAGAATTAAAAACTGTTGGCATCGCAAGGTTGTAGACCTAAGATCAGATTTCCTGGAGTATTCATTTCAGTGAAATGTCCATAGGTACAGAGTCATTTTGGCTTGTGATGCAAATTGACTCCAACAGCCGGGTTCAATTTCTGCACCATCTGTGGTCACTATGACAATCCCAGCTTCTCAACCTCACCTCTTACCGTAGGCTGGGTGATCCTGTGGTTAAGCTCACTACCAGTCATTTCCTTTGAATGAGGGAGAAGCCTATGGTCCTCTAGCAGTATGGTTACTTCCACATTTTCAAAATGTTCAAAAGTTGGAATTGAGTTAAGTACAATGAAAGAAAAACTTTTTAAAAAATCATTCATGGGACATGGATAGAACTAGCAGGTTCAGCATTTATTTTTGATTCCTAGTTGAGAACATGGTAGTGAGCCTTCTTCAGGAGCCATTGAGTCAATGTGGAATAGGTCCACCCACAGTACTGATGGAATGATGTTAACACAGCTATGATGAAGGCCCACCAATTTATTCCCAAATCAGGATGATGCGTGACTTTCTATGCACCAGTTGCCTTTATCTTTCTTGTGCTAATGAAGGGTGAGGGTGAGCTGTAGCAAGCTGAAGTGATAAACTAAAACAGCTACAGATAGGTTGAGTCTGACATTAAGCCATGTAGTGTTTAGAGTCATACAGCATACATACAGAAACAGGCCCTTTGGCCCACCATGTCTATGCTGGTCAACAAACACCAAAAGACACATCCCATTTACCTGCACTTGGCCAATGGCCTACTAAGCCCTGGCATTTTAAGTACTCATCCAGACATTTCTTAAACATTGCGAGAGTACTAACCTCCAGCACGTTCAATATATCTACCATCTTTTCTCAGATCTCCTGTGAACCACTTACTCCTCACCTTAAACATATGCCCTCTGGTCTGAGGCTTGTCTGTAATGGGGAAGAGATTCTCATGATCTACTCTGTCTATACCTCCCATAACATTGTATTCCCTCAATCAGATTCCCCGCTCAGTCTCCGTTGCTCCAAAAACAAATCCAGCCTACCCAGTCTTTCCTCATAACTGACAATTTTCATCCCAGAAAATGTCTTGGTGAATCTCCTCTCTATTCTCTCTAGTACAATCACGTCTTTCTGATAGTCTGATGATTGGAACTGCACATAGTATTCCATCTGTGGCCTAGCCAATGTTATATAACATTGTAACAAGACTTCCTTACTCCTATGTACTACCTTCCAGCTAACGAAGGTAAGCATCCCGTATGCCTCCTTCACCACCCCGTCAGCCTGTGATGGCAGCTTCAGGGATCAATAGACTTATACACTAAGGTTCCTGTATTCCTCAGTACTCCCCAGGGACCTACCATTCATTGTGTATATCCTTCCCTTATTTGACCTCCCAAAATGCATTGCATCGCACTTATCAGGATTAGATTCCATCTGCCATTTCTCTGCCCAATTTAGCAGCTAATTAACATCAGACTGTAGCATGAGATGATCCTCCTCACTATCAACTCCACCAATTTTCACATCATCTGCAAACTTACTAATTATGCCTTCTACATTCAGTTTCAAGTGGTTAGCATACTTAACAGCAAAGTAAGAGCAAGTAATTTCTTTTTCTATGTGTGTTAATGGTGTAAGTCATTATGAGAATTGGGGAGAAGAATGAGACTCAGAATTTATAAATAATGGCCTTTACAATACAATACGCTCACTGAGAATAACCAATCAAACTAAACAAATGTCCATCACACAATGTGTGTTTATCTGTCACTGCAGGCTGCAATGTATTACTGCGACAAATTTGGATTTGAATCTGTAGCATACAAAGGATTGGAGTCGGGGCATCGTGATAGGGTATCACATGTCATTAGGCAGAATAAGGTAAGGACCAGCTTGCTGAGAAAGACGTCACTAAAAGTTGACTTTGCATCATGATATTTTGGCTTTGAAATTCTGGATTGGAAAGGGGCTAGAACCAGGGATGAGGAAACATCTGAACAAAGTGGAACTTAGACCTAGTAGGTATCAGTCCTTTGCCAATCTTGTTAGATATTTCAACACCTTGGGGAATGATTATATTATTATCTGGTACAAATGAGGAAATTGATCAAAAGGGTAGTTCTTTCACTGTATTTTTAGCCTTGTTGCACCAATAGGTCTCTGGCATGCAACATTCCTAAGACCAATGTTGAAGGGGCATGATGGTCTGAAATTCTCAGCATGTATCTGTATTGTATACACCAGATTTTTTTTTGTTATTTCATTCATGGGATGCGTATGTCACTGGCTGAATTTATTACCCAACCCTAACTGCCCTTGAGAAAGTGCTGGTGGGCTGCCTTCTTGAACAGCTGTAGTCCATTTGGTGTACGTCAACCCTCAATGCCATAGGGAGGAATTGCAGGATATTGACCCAGCAACAGTGGAGGAATGGGGATATCTTTCCAAGTCAGAATGGTGAGTGGCTTGGAGAGGAACTTGGTAGCAGTTCCCATGTATTTTCTGCCCTTGTCCTTCTAGATGGTAGGTGGCAGTTGGTTTGGAAGCTGCAGCCGAAGGACCCTTGGTGAATTTTGTTTTAGAATCCCGCCAGTGTGGAAACAGGCCCTTCCACCCAACAAGTCTAGACTGACTGTCTGAAGAGCATTCCATCCCCTCCCTGTAACCTTGCATTTCCCATGGCCAACATACCTAATCTACACATCCCTGAACACTATGGACAATTTAGCATTTTACCATGGCCAGTCCACCTAGCCTGCACATCTTTGGACTGTGGGAGGAAACTGGAGCACCCAACAGGAACTCACGCAGACACGGGGAGAACATGCAATCTCCATACAGACAGTCGCCGGAGGTTGCAATCGAACCTGGGCCCTTGGTGCTGTGAGGCAGCAGTGCTAACCACTGAGCCACTGTGCCACCCATTTCTGCAGTGGATATTGTGAAGATGGTACACGTTGCTGCTACTAAGCGTCAGTGGTGGAGAGGGGAAGTATTTGCGGATTTGGTGTTAATCAAATGGTCAGCTTTGTCCTAGATGATGTTAAGCTTCTTGATTGTTGTTAGAACTGTATTCATCCAGGCAAGTGGACAGTAATCTGTCACACTCCTGACTTGTACCTTGTAGATGGTGGGATGGCTTTGGGGAATCAGGAGGTCAGTTAATCACTGCAGTGTTTCTAGACTCTGTGCCACTCTTGTAGGTGTAATTTTTTAACGGCTGATTGAACTTAGTTTCTGTTCATGGTAACCTCCAGGGTCTTCACAGTGGAGGATTCAGTGATGGGTGATGCTGTTGAAGTTCCCGGGGAAGCTCTTTTGCTGGAGATGGTCTTTGCTTGGCACTTACATGGTGCAAACAGTATTGCCACTTGTCAGCCTAAGACAGGATATTATTGTGTTTGGACATTGAATGTTTTAGTATGTGGCGAGTTGGAAGTAGTGCTGAAGATTGTGCAATCATCAGCCAAAAACCCCTGACTGACCTCATGGTGGAGAGAAAGACATTGATGAAGTATGTGAAGGTATCTGGGCCTAGGACACTACCATGAAAATCTCTAAAGCAATGTCCTAGAACTGAGATAACTGATCTCCAGCAAACATAACCATCTTCCTTTACGCTAGGTGCAACTCCAGCTGAGAATCTTCCACCTAATTGCTGTTGACTTTAGGGCTCCTGTCAAATGCAGCTTTGGTGTTAAGACCTGTCACTCTCACCTCACCTCTGGAGTTTAGCTTTTTGTCCATGTTTGAACTAATGTTGTAATGAGGTCAGGAGCTGAGTGGCCCTGGCAGAATCCAAACAGAGTGTCACTGAGCAGGTTATTGCTAAGCGGTGCTGCTTGATAACACCATTGATGTCATCTTCCATCACTTTACTGTTGATGGCAAGTAGACTGATGCAGGATTAATTGACTGGGTTAGATTTGTTCTGCTTTTTGTGTACAGCACATACCAGGGCATTGTCAGGTAGATGCCAGTCTTATAGAGGTACTGGAACAACTTGGCTAGGGGTGCAGCAAGTTCTGGAGCAGGTGTCTTCAACACTGTTGCTGGAAGGTTGTCAGGGCCCACAGCATACATTTCCTATTCAGTGTCTTAGCCATTTCTAGCTATCACATAGACTGAATCAAATTGGCTGAAGACTGACATTTATGATGCTGGGAACCTCCGGTCAACATGTGTTACATGACATGAGCCCCTTGTGTCCCAATCTGTGGCCTGCGATAGGTCCCTATGCTTCTATAGTGTTGTTTCTGTTATCCCTTCTGTTGATCAGAGTTTTTAAACTTAATCCTGTGTTTCTTTTTTCAACAGATTTTCTTTGTTTTCCAGTCAGCACTGAATCCTGGTGATCAGGGTGAGTAGTATAGGTGGTGTTACAATAGAGTTAATATAGGTAAATATGTGCGTTAAATAGCTCCTGTAATGAGATATTAGCTATGTCATCAGCAGAACTCTAACTTCCTGCCATTAAATAATTTTGCTTCCTGTTGATTTCAGAACAGTGGTCCTTTTGCTGTTTTGCTGTGTTACATTCTATTCCCAAAGAGTGCCCATGAGGTGTGGAACAGCCTTTGTTACATCCCATTGGTGGGATGAGCAAAAGCCTGAATTGGCACAGTAGCTTTCTGGGCTGGGCTATAGCCAGAGTAAGAGAGTGATGAATAACTGGAGTACAGTGTTTGGTGAGCTCAGATATAGACGAGTTGACACAATATCAGTGAGTTGAGGTATGCCCTGTGGATGTACAATGCTAATGTTTGGCCATGCTTTGTAGAAGTACAATGTTAGTTGGGATACCTCGTACCTTCTGTTAATGGGAACAGTTTTTCTCTGACTATGTTATTTAAAACTGTCATATTCTTGTACATCTCTGCCTAATTTCTCTTCATTATCTGTGCTCCTGGGATAACAACCCTACTTTCTCCAACCTAACCTTGTAGATAAAATCCCTCATCTTTAGAATCATTGTGGTAAACTTCTGTGTACCATCCCAAGGATTTTAGCATCCTTTGTAAAATGTGGTGCCCAGAACAGATGCTCTAGTTGTGGCCTTATCAAAACATATAGGCTCAAAATAACTTGTGCTTTTGTATTTAGCATCTCTTTTTAAAAACTCCAAACTGATCCTATATGGTCTAATAACTCCTTTCTCACTATGTCTTGTGACTTACAAAGATCTATATTCCAAATCTTCTGCTCCTGCACATTCTGTAGAATTGTGTTATTAAAGCTGAATTGCCTCTCCCTTTCCATTCTGCAAAAATACACCAACTCACACTGTTTTGCTCTAAATGCTATCTGTCAATTGTCTATCCTTTCTGACGGTCTATTTCCTGCTGATGAGTATTGTTCATACACTTTTCCATGTCTCCAATGTATCATTGGCAAGTTTTGAAATTTTACTCTGCATCCCAAAGTCCAAATCATTTGTATACCTCTAGCTCCAACAAAAAGGTCCTGGTCGTAGCCATTGGGGAACCTCATTATTTACAATCCTCAGAAACATCCATTTGCCACAACTTGTTGTTCTAAGCCAATTTTTGTTTTAATCCAAGCCGCATGAACCTCCCTGTTCTAAGAGCACCAGTGTTTTAATGTGGTACTTGGGTAAGTGTTTTCCAAAATATCTGGATAGTATCCATTGCATCCCTTCATCAATGGTTACTTCATTAAAAAATTCAATTAGTTTAAACACAATGTATCTTTTACCAATCCGTTCTGGTTCTTATTCATTAATTCAAATCACTCCAAAACCTTTTAAATTTTGTGCTGATTATTGATTGTGAAACATTGCACCTCACTACTGATCAGCCATCATTGTTTTTCCACACTTCCTTGAACAAGTGTGTCACATTTGCCACTTTCAAATCCTTGGGCAACTCCCCTGTACAAAGGGAACTTGGGAGAACATGGCAACTCCTTTGGGTCTCACCACTCCAATTCCTTTCACAATCTAGGATGTAAGCTGACTTATCAACTCAAGCCAAATCCAGCCTTTTCAATACAGCCTTTCAATTTTTATCCTATCCATTACTTTTACTATCTCCCCTTCTATTGACTTTTTTCAGCATCCTCTTCCTCAGGGAACAGTGATGGAAAACACTGATTAAATTTCTAGCCCTGGCCTGCACCTCTAAACCTTCATCACCTTCTTTCACTCTAACAGGCTCCACACCACCTCTTACTACTACATATGTACCAGGAGAAGATGTTGGCGCTCTCTTTTATGTTAACGACTATTGTATTCTCATGTTCTCCCTTTGACAGTCTTACTTTCTCTCCACTTTTTTCTCAACCTGGTATTTTACCTGGATCTCATTTGAAGAATTCATTTGACCTAAAGACAGATAGAAAATATAAAGAAAGAAGCAAGGCTGGTCAAACTCACTTCACCAGAAATGGAACCTTCGTTCTGGTTCACCTACCTTTCCCTTACTGAAACATCTCTTCCCTGAAGATCAATCAGTGTTCTAATGAAATGTTTTTCTGTCAGACATGGTTCAATTCTACACAAAAACAAAGTTGCTGGAGAAGTTCAGCAGGTCTGGCAGCACCTGTGAAGGCTAAAACAGAGTTAACGTTTCGGGTCCGGTCACCCTTCCTCAGAACCCAGACCCGAAACATTAACTCTGTTTTTTTCCTTCACAGATGCTGCCAGACCTGCTGAGCTTCTCCAGCAACTTTGTTTTTGTTCCTGATTTACAGCATCTGCAGTTCTTTCGGTTTTTATGGTTCAATTCTACCCTGGTTAGGTTCCCTCTGGGCCCATTAAAGTTGGCTCTCTTCCGATTTAGAAGCTCTACTTTAGAGTGTTCCTTGCACTTCGCCAATATTAATCTAAATTGGTAGACTGGATGATTTGCATAGATGTTTTTCCTGGTGAAAATGGTCTGTCTGAACAACTGGATCTGTGTCTGCCTGTTGGGAGTCTCTCAGTGCTGCTTGGTCTACGTGTTCTATAACGACACTGTTGTGCATGTCTTTGAAGTAGGTTCCACATAAACACTGATTTAGTCTCAACTGGAGTATTGTGTCCTGTTTTGAGCATCATTTAGGAAGTATACGAAGGCAGTAGAGAGGGTGCACAATAAATTTAGGAGAATGATTCCAAGCATGAGGAACTACAGTAATGTGGATATTATAGAAGCTTAGGCTATTCTTATTGGAAGAGATTCAGTGGGATTTGATGGATGAAACCATGAGGGGTCTGGACAGAGTGGTATGGGAGAAACATGCCATTGGCAAAAGGATCCAGATTCAAGGTTTAAGGTGATAACATTTTGTTATACAGTGAGTAGTTTCAGATCTGGAATAAACTCCTGAGATTGTAGTGGAGGCAGATGCAACTGAGGCTTTCTGAAGAGAATTCGACAATGAGGGGGAAAATTCTGAAGTGCTGGTGAGAAAACATAGAATATGTGAGTGGGTGAGCTCCTGTCACAGAGCTGGCATAGACAGGATGGTCTGGAAGTCTGTAACCACTCTCAATTCTATTCTATGTTTCTTTGATTGGCACTGCTGACTCTATGTGTCGCTGTGTGTACTGCTTGGACTGTGTCTGGGCTACTCAATCCATTTTGACGTTACTGTCTCCATATCTGTGCAGCTTAATCCATACCTGTAACCTTCTGGCTCTGTTTGTTATTGTGCTTCTTGCTTCGCACTGAGATGCGTTCTGACATATTTTATGTTTGCTTTAGAAATGACCGATCATTTAGGGAAACATGGGGATGGTGTGAAGGACATTGCATTCCAAGTAGAAGACTGTAACTTCCTGGTGAAGGTATGAATAAAAAGGAGTGTGAAGCACTGTGTCTGCAGGGGCAGTGGCATAAGGTTGTCAGCTGTCACACCGTTTGGTTTGTACAACATGCACTGTGAGGGCAAGGTGAATTTTCCTTTTAAGCAGATCACTGTTTTGGTGGTCACCCTTTTCGGGATTGAGCTTGATTCTGTGAATTAAGGGCTGTTGCTCTGCAATTTTGATGATTAAAAGGTACAGTGAAGTTTTTCTACAAAAAAAGTGGGGAATACTTGACTAATTGCATGCTTCTTTGGACTTTCTGGATCGGTGCTGTCAAATTCACAGCACTGTTTGAAAACTCCCCTTTCTGTGCACTTCTGAACTTGGCTAAATCTGATGCACCAAGAGTCCATTACCAGCAGCTCCTCGGTGATGTGCTGTTCTCCCAGTCAATGTGGGTTAATGATTTCCTTCTGGCTTGGGCATTATAGAAACCTAGTTCATCACCCTCACACTGACTATTTCTCAATCGTTCTCCAAACAGCTGCTGTCAATTGTGTGCACTCTGATCTTTGCCAGTGCAGCTCAAGGCCAGTGCCTGTCCACATTTCAATTTTCTGATACTGCAAACTGCTCCTCAGCTGATGGAGTCAAGAAGATTGACTTCCTGGCCACAAGCCAGGTACCTCCTGGCACCACACTGCAGTTAGCTGCTCTGAGTGGCAGCTGCGTACCTCGGCCCTGATTCATCACAAAGAATCCATCCTTCCCATGGGGGGAAAGGTATATCCTGGATCACTAAGAGCTCCGTATCTGGGATGTTCCTAAGAAGGCATTCTTATGTTGCCCTCATTATTTTGATTCTTTATAAAAGCTTACATTTATGTAATGCTTTCAATGGAAAGAAATATCCCAGAACATTTCACAAATGCTCGTATATTAGAATTGGCACTGTGCCAGAAAGGGGAAGGTTAAGAGAGATGACAGAACACTTGGACGTTCAAAAGGTCTTGGAAAGCTCGCAAGCCTCAGGGAGGATTTCCCAGAGTGCAAGATGCAAATTGCTGAAGGTTCAGGCTGTGGGGAAGATGAAAGGAGCAGTGAGAGGAAGGAAGACCATTATTAAATGAACGGCGTCTCTTGGAGGAGATATAACGCTGGAAGAGATTTCAGCCAACAGTGTGGTGAAGATATCTAAAGATGTAAAGGTGAGCATGAAGTTAAGAGGGTGGGGAACTAATATAGGTTAATAATAGCAAAGATTCTGCGTGAATACAACTTACTTTTGACATGATACCATCTTCAGAGTTTTGTGTAAGTTAGAGAATTGAGAACGTTAGAATAATCAACTCAATGGGTCTGGTAACATAGAGATTGCGAAAGATGCCCTCATCAACATTCTCTATTAAAGAAAAATAAGTCACAATCCTGACACTAAATGTAATTGTAAAGCAAATCTATCAGTGTCTGAAAGAGTGCTTAATGTTCAGAACACTATCTCTCTGTCTAATTCTCCTTGTCTCTCTATCTTTTCTTTAGAAGCTGTAGTCTACAACACTTAATAGTTGAGGTCAATATTTCCCTTAAACTCGATCACAACATCAATCTGTCCCTTTTAATCGATTGCTTACAGGTGATATAGACTGACGGTTGCTCTGACTGAGTGGAGAGGGGCTAAGGTTTCTGTTTTACCTGTATTTGCAGAAAGCAAAGGAGCAGGGAGCTATCATTGTGAAGGAGCCATGGATTGAGGAGGATGACTATGGCAAAGTGAAGTATGCTGTTCTGAAAACGGTAAGTACAGCAGGAAGTTCCTGGCCAATCCCTGAAAGAATAATGTTTCAGTAGTAAACATATTCACAAGTTCCCACTATCCTGCTGCCAAATTGATTGAATGGTCCTGGGACAGAGGAGGGAAATCAAAGCAGTCGTGGCTCCTATTCTTGCTGACTATTGAGGGAATCCTGCTGGGCATATGGAGTGAGAACAGGAAGTGATTTAGCAGTGATCCCTCCAAAATCAAAGATTCTATGTAATCTTAGAACAGAATCATAGACTCCCTACAGTGTGGAAGCAGGCCATTTGACCCATCAAGTCCACATTAACCCTCCAAAGAGCATCCCACCCAGACCCAAATCCCTACCCTATCCCTGTAACCCGGCATTTCCCATTTACCACCTAGCCTGCAATCTATGGGCAATTTAGCATGGCCAAACCACCTAACCTGCACACCTTTGGACTGTGGGAGGAAGCTGGAACACCTGGAGGAAGCCCACACAGACCCGGGGAAAATGTGCAAACTCCACACTGACAGTTGTCCAAGAGTAGAATTGAACTCGGATCCCTGGCATTGTGAGGCAGCAGTGCTGACCACTGTGCCACCCATGCTATCATCCTGAGTGAGGCACTGGTGGGCAGCCAATAGCAGGTTTGACAACCTTGACATTGATCTGAGCCGATATAATCTAGGCTTGATTGAAACCTAGTGACACTGACATGCTGGTCAGAAACCATTCCCAGAACACATTGGGGTTGCTCAGTGCCCACTGTTGCAATTTCAGTCCTTATAAAGCACCTGGCCCATGAAACTCAAATGGGGCAAAATTGGGAAATGAACAGTAAATGTACGGTCAACAACTAAAATCCCTGGATTATTCAATATCATCTGAAAGTTACATTCAGTTATAATAGAACAACCATTCTGATAATGTCTTATTCCTCTGCAGCTCCACATCCCTTGTCCTACACACTCTTCCACTTCCGGATACTGAAAGATAGATTCATTTCACAATTCCAGGATTCAAAGATACAGAATTTCACATCTTTACAGCCTTTCCTTTCCCTTATGGTCCACAGGCTATGTGCCATCTCATCATTACCTCCTGATTCACTTCCAATTTTTCCTCTAACCCATTACGACATGAATGGATTGCACATGATGAATCTTAACAATTTGGCAAAGCCTCTGAATCCCAAGGTCACAGCTAGCACCATGTGTTTCTAACACCTTTTGTTCTGCTCTTGTTTTCAGTATGGGGATACAACACACACCTTTGTGGAGTACCTGGAGCCATACCGTGGCCCCTTCCTCCCTGGATTCGTGGAACCTCTCTTCAAGGATCCACTCCTTTCCAAACTGTAAGTGGATCAATATATTCTGAAATTTTTACTTCGGTAAAATATTTAAAGGCTAGTACAATAGATTTGGGGCATCAGCAAGTAGCACACCAACAGCCTGTAAGAGATATGAGAAAGGTCACACAAATTCAGGGGAGGTTACCACACTGAAATGAAACAGGGTGCAGTAGCTACTAATGCTTTGAGCGGGATCATTTTTCCAGCCAGCGCCTCATTTTTCAAGAATATTACAACACAGTGATGACGCAACTGTTAGTTGTGTGCACTGTACTCAGGGAAGGTAGTTGTGTGTATTGTACTTAGATAAGTTACGCATGTGTGTTATGCACTGCACACCTGATGAAATGATGGTCATCTGCATTGAAGCTGACATTGCTGATATTTGTATGTGTATTCCAGGCCCTCAGTCAATCTGAATTTCATTGACCACATCGTGGGAAACCAGCCAGAAGATGAGATGGTGCCCGTGGTAGAATGGTATGAGCCAGTCTCTCATACAAACATACAACACAGGAACAGGCCAAGTTATTCATCCCCTCAAGCCTGCTCTGCCATTTGATAAGATTATGGTGATTTGATTCAGTCCTCTACTTGCCTGTCTATCCCATATAAATTTTAACTTCATTGTCAGTGAATCGCCTATAGAAAACAAAAAAAGATTGCTGGCAAAACTCAACAGGTGGGGTAGCATCTGTGAGGAGAAATCCATAGTCCACATTTCAAGTCTGGTGATTCTTCATCAGATATTAACTATTTAATTCAACCGTAAAAATATTCAATGACTCCACTGCTCTTTAGGGAAGAGAGATCCACAGATTAATGCCCCTCTGAGAGAAAAATAATATCTCCTTACCTTCTCCACAACTCATCATGGTGTAAAATCAATCCTGTAGATTTGTTTCCACCATCCTCTTGTCCCTGTTGGGACCATCTGCTTTCTCTAGAGCAATAGAGAAAAATTTGTGGCAGTATAATAAAAAGAGGCTCTTTTCCTAAAGAAGATTACTGCATGTTAGCATTTAGGTACAACTTATGGCAACCAGGAGGCTGGAGGGAACGCTTCAAGAACATCCTCAAGCCTCCTTGAAAAATGCGACGCTCCTTCCAACTTGTGAGAATGTCTTGATCAAGGCTTTGAAAGCAGAAAAGAAACGTCCACAAAAGGTGCCAATCATTTTCAGCGTCTCTGACATGCCCAAGTGGAGGCCAAGTGCAAACAGTATGTGAAAAGCCACTCACCCAACCATCTCTTCAAACACCATTTGTCTTACCTGGGCTGGAATGTACAGATTGAAAATTGGAGCATGTAGCCACTTCAGCACCGACAAAACCTGAGTGGAAGAAAGTCATTGATCCCAAGTGACTGTCGAAGAAGGAGATAAGTTACATTGATACCCATATCTATACCCATACCAGAAGGGTGCTGTGGGATTTGTTCCTTTGTGATCACCAAAGAGAGATCTAAACACAAACTCTACACAGTTCGGGGCAATACTGTAAACAATAACCAAGTCTATTTATTAATGTAGAAAATGGATTACTTCACGGAAACATAAATTAAAGAGTTGCCTGACCATAGGACCGAACCTTTGGTCAAAGAGATAAGGTTTAATGTTAGTTTTACAGCAAGAAAACAGGAGGGGTTTAGGGTGGGAATCCCAGAGCCTACGAACCTTGGCAGTTCACGCCACAGCTGTGAATGATGGGGCAAATGGGAAGGGGAAATGTACAAGATTGTGAACAGGCTCTGAGCACCGGAAACACTGGCCAGAGGTCAGTGAAGTTGATGCCTGAGAGCACGAAGTTTGTGTCAGTGCCAAAGGCAGTGGCTTTGATCCTCCCAATATTTCACCGGAGGAGTTTATAGTATTTAGAGCAGTGGGTGTCTACAATGTAAACTTCATATCTGGTGAGGTTTGGATGCGGTGTGGTTGGAACGGGGCAGCCTTGATCAGAAACTGGGGATGGTGAGTCAATTCAATCTATGATCTTCATCTGGTGAGGGTAAGAAGCTTTAGGTTACACACTCATGGAGCAATTTGGATCATGGAGTCTACATTGGGCTCTGGTCAAAAAAAAAAACACATCAGTATAAACTCTTGAAGACTAGGAGAATACACAGGCATACAGCAAGATATGAGGATTTATAAAACAAAGTCAGGAACAGCACCTAGAGAGTGAGAGAAAAATATACTAAACTACACATCAGATGAAGACTATGTAGACTAATCTCTACAAATGCTTGATTGTGGAGAAGCTGCAAGTAAAGACTTTGTCCCTCCTTCAGACACAGTTCCTAGCAGCTGTAATGTTAAATCTTGCGATCCACAGTGAATGTAACTCATTAATACAAGCTCTAATCTTTTCCTCAGGTACCAGAAGTGTCTATTGTTTCACCGATACTGGTCAGTGGATGACAAACAAATCCACACGAATTACAGCTCCTTGCGCTCCATCGTTGTGGCCAACTATGAGGAGACGATCAAAATGCCCATCAATGAACCAGCAGCTGGAAAGAAAAAATCCCAAATCCAGGTCTGAGCGTCAGTCACTGCCTTGGTACCATTTTCCTCTTTGACACAACATTAACCAGCAGCAACTTTCAGTTAGAGGGGCCACATTTAAAACCAGGAAATGGGTTGGACAGGGGTAGAAAAAATGAGATGGGGACTGTAAATTGAGTTGAGACAATTTGTGAGTGGTAACTGACATAGAATTTGAAAATGCCAACAAATGTCAAACACAGTAGTAAATGGAAAAGCTGAGCTTTTTAGGTTTTGTAATCAGAATTACAAGGAGCTATTTTCACCTACTTAGCTCTTGGAGTTGGATCGCAGGCAGAAAACAGGCCTGTTGGATTTCCTTTCAATTTGAACGCCATCCCGTCTTCCAAATGGGTCTGGAATGAGCAATTGAACCTCCCTCCAAAATCAGGCAGAAGCTTCATTCCCAAATATAAAAGGAGGCATGAATGGGTGTGTACCATTTTCTGAAGTGCCAACTAACTGGTTGCCTAACATGCCCAGAAACACCTGATGGGGCAGAGGCAGTCAGATCTGCATTTGAGCTTAGATTTTAAAGGCAAACATGATGGGCATTTTTAAAGGCTGCTTGCGTTCTTTGTCCAACTGGCATTTGTCTTTCATCAGTCACTTGATTGTACTGTTAATTTTATCCCTTGCTCTGTTTGAACCAGAAGGGTTGTCAGTCATGAGACCATAGCTGTTATGTGTTCAGTGGAAAAGGAGACCAGCATTGGTGGTGATGGTGGGTGGGGGGGAAGTCAGTGGTTCTGTGCTCTCCCACTCATACACACTCCCCAACCACAATATTTACTGAAACGGGTGTTGTATCTCATTTGTAGTAGATGCTACTGAACTCTCTTCTTTCCAATTATGGCTACACCACAAAACGTCCAGAGGCAAAGTATCATCAGATGCTTGTCCAAGCGTAACACTGGAAGACTTTACCATTGTGCCAAGATTTTACATGTGGTAAAACTGTCATAGTCCTAGCAGAACATAGGGCTACTCTCTCATTAAAGAGACTCAACTGGTAGTTTAACAAGTGGTTTAACCCGAGGATCACCACACCTCAGGCAAGGGGAGAGATTGAGAAGGAGTATCCTCCATGGTAACCTCCGCCAGTGTAGGAATTGGACCTGTGCTTTTGGCACCACTCTATATTGCGGTATTGAATTAAAGTCAATCAAGAGCAAGTGTCACTTGTTTGATTATATCTGTTGAGATGCCATGAGCCATTTCTGCAGCCTCTGGAATATCCCCTTGAAATAAGTGTATCCACCCTCTGGATCAGTACAGCAGATCTTGAGTTCTGCTCTTTGCTGCAAGGTCACGTTCAGCTTGGTACTTACAGGAGCAGTCACAAACAGCATTGGCTGCACCATTCTGTCAGCATGGGGTTGTGCCTGGTCTGAGGAAATCTCTCCTCACTAGCTTTCCATGCAGGACCTCCTCTCATAACGTACAGTGAGGGATAGAAATACCGATTAGACAGAGTGGTATGGAATATCAGTATCAGACAATGAAACACAACATTCACATCGTTTCAAATGAGAGTGCCTGGCAAGTTGTTGATTGATTTATCACATTTTCCAACCTTCTCTTGTTCTAGGAGTACGTAGATTACAATGGTGGATCCGGAGTGCAGCACATTGCTCTCAACACCTCTGATATCATTCAGGCCGTGAGTCACATGGTTATATTTCCTCCTTCGCCCTCAGTTCATCCAACGCAATCATTGCATTTGTGTCACGTACATTTTGAAGCAAATACGGACAAACGTGATTAATGAAAGGTAGTCCTCCTTGATAGTTACTATATAGTTAAAACAGATCCAACGTGCCTTTGTATCAGGCAGGAATTTAACGTTTTGTGATTGACTTCACTGTGTATTGGTCCTTATTCTCCTGGTTCTGGGTAGGTACGAACCATTAAAATGCCACTCTCTTCAATTCCCATATCAGCTAACATATACTACACCATACAAAGCTGCGCGATATCAAAGATATCAGCTTCACATCATTCACAATCCTCCATCACACTTCGGCTCATAACATTGGTCAACAGCTAGAGAAAGTCCAATGCATATTAATGCTAATCAAAAAGCTGTTACTGGAATGATGGAATCACAGGGCTGGTGTCTCATTGAGAAACCTATGGATGTACCAATCACGAACGTGCCTTGCCTGTTATAGGGAGTGGGAGCATTTCAGACAATAGGAGCTATATTTGTCCTGCAGCCACGAGTTTTACACTGCCGGATGGACAAGGGTATGAACCAGGTTTCTGATCCGCTGTCCCTGAGAACACTCGGCTTCACTGAGTATTATCCCATCGATAGCAACAGGTGGCGCCCTTGTACTTTGTGCAGGCATTTTGTAACGATCTAAGTCAATACATTGACCTCTGCTGGTAGCAGTTGGAAAAACACTCGCCCTGCTGACCTCCCATCACTCAGCTCCGCTTTAAACGTAAAGAATGAATTCTTCTCACAGAAAGCAATCACAGGGATACCTGTTGTTATTTGCACGGTGGTCTCTTGTCTCACGGGCCATTTCCCCCTGTG
The DNA here is from genome assembly GCF_021869965.1 of Rhincodon typus. Classification (NCBI taxonomy): domain Eukaryota; kingdom Metazoa; phylum Chordata; class Chondrichthyes; order Orectolobiformes; family Rhincodontidae; genus Rhincodon; species Rhincodon typus. Next base: position 30,868,685 of record NC_063357.1, on the reverse strand, counting down.
TGAGAGGGTGTTAGTTATCTGACAGAGGCAGTTATTATGGCGTAGGAAGGAGCCACACAGTCCAAGCTGGCCCCCTGGAGAGATATCCAGTTAATTCCACGCCACCACTGTATTCCTATAGTCCTGTAAGCTTTTATTTCTATCAAGTGCTTACCCCATTATCTTTTCAAATTATTTAACAGGAATACAGAGTACTGGGCTAATGGTAAGATTCTTGGTAGTG
>NC_063357.1:30836188-30863462 GCF_021869965.1 Rhincodon typus | reverse complement strand
CTGCTGTGTTCATCCAGCTCTACACCTTGTTAGCTCAGATTCTTCAGCATTTGCAGTTCCTGCTATCCCAGAACTTCACCATGGCCAGGTCCTCTCAGTGGTGAGTTGCCTTCTTGAACTGCTGCAGTCCATATGCTTTAGACTGACCCATAATGCCCATAGGAAAGGAATTCTGGGATTTTGACCAAATGACGCTGAAGGAATGGTGAAGTATATCCAAATCAGGATGGTAAGTGGCTTGGAGAGCAACTTTCAGGTGATGGTGTTCCCCCATGTACTAGCTACTCTGGTCTCTCTAGGTGGAACTGGTTGTTGGTTTGGAAGGAGCTGTCTCAGGTACCTTAGTGAATTTCTGCAGTGCGTTTTGTAGATGGTGTACACTGCTACTAATGTGCATCAGTGGTGATGGGTGGGAGGGATTATTTGTGGATGTGGTGTCAATCAAGCGGGCTGCTTTGTCTTGGATGGTGTCAAGCTTCGACTGTTGTTGGAACTGCACTCATCCAGGCAAGTGGGGAATATTCCATCACACTCCTGACTTGTGCCTTGTAGATGGCGGACAGGCTTTGGAGAGTCACGAGCTAAGTTATTTGCTGCAGGATTCCTAACCTTTGACCTGGTCTTGTAATCACAGTATTTAATATGGGTTGTGCAGTTTCTGGTGTGCTAACGAAGGTGGTACCTTTTGGCTGGTAGTAGATTTCAGCTTTTCAATTTTGTTTTAGGCTCATTTCAGGAATAAGGAGTGAGAGGACAGGGAATATTTAAAATTTATGATTGTAACTGACTTCCAGTTCACAACCTCAGCAGCCTAATACACTACCATTGATGCCTGATTGGAAAGAGGGGCTCTCTGCCCAATGCCACTTGGTCACTTTACTGCCTGGCAATCTCTACTTGGCTATGCACCACTAATCATAGCTGTGTTGAGATAGCGATGGAGGAGGTAAGTAAATCAAACACCTGCATTTCTAACTCTTTACTCCATCTGGAAATCATAAAATCCAGCCTATTAACAGTCCCTTCAATACCATGATTCAGATGTGAGCGTAGACAGTGAGCATCAACTGAGACCCCTTCCGTACAATCACACATTTTTGTAGCAAGCGTCACTGGCAGTGATTAGATGCAGGGAGAAAGCTGATTTCAAGAGATGAGAGGCAGTTGGAGCATCCTCCCTATAAACAGTAACTGACCACAAAGCAGAGAATGAACCTCGGCTTCCTGGCTTTTATGGCTTGGTGCTTTTACCCGTTAAACTGTTGTTGTGAAGAAAGTTGAAGTTTGAATCGGTGCCCAGACGTTTGACTTGGCTGTGACTTTTAGCTGATTTAACAAAGCAAGCAACAAAGCAATGTGCAAACAAAATAAAACTAGTGGAAAGACTGGACGAAATGAGTGGAAAAACTTGGACCAAACGATAATAATTGATTCACAGAAAACTCAGCAGAGTCAACTGTCTCACCCTTGGTCAGAAACATTTGGCATCCAGCCACGTGTATCTAGAAACAGAAACATAAACAGAATGCTGGTCTGGCAGTTTTTGTGGAGAGAAAGCAGAATTAAGGTTTTGGGTCCAGTGTCCCTTCTTTAGAACAGTTAAAACAGAATGCTGGTGTGGCAGTTTTTGTGGAGAGAAATCAGAATTAACTTTTTGGGTCCAATGACCCTTCTTTCAAACAGTTTTCAAGGAACTACATCCGAAACATTAATTCTGTTTCTCTCTCCACAGATGATGCCAGGCCTGCTCAGTTTCTCTGGGAATTTCTGCTTTTGTTGCAGGTTCCCAGCATGAGAAGTCGTTTTATTTTAGCATCCGGAAACATCATCTTTGACAAACAAATATATCTCATAACTGAGATAACAAGGTGTAGAGCTGGATGAACACAGCAGGCCAAGCAGCATCATAGGAGCAGGAAGGCTGACGTTTCAGGCCTAGATTTCTGATGAAGGGTCTAGGCCCGAAACGTCAGCCTTCCTGCTCGGCCTGCTGTGTTCATCCAGCTCTACACCTTGTTATCTCAGATTCTCCAGCATCTGCAGTTCCTACTATCTCTATCTCATAACTGATTTTTTTTTGAAGGGCTTTGGGGCTGGAAACTTCAAATCATTGTTTGAAGCGATTGAATACGATCAGGATGCAAGAGGAAACCTCACTGTTTACACGGCCAACAGGAACGAACAGCGATATTACTGAAATAACAGGCCAGCAAATCACAGAATTTGATAAGAAGTTCTATATCTGCATCCTCTGTAGTGAAGAACTCTTTGTGTTCGTTAGCCTTTCCTTCATCCTACAGACTCTAGAATGTGGTTTTTAATTCATTGTTCTTGTACCCATATCCACAATCAGACAAAATCAAAATAGTGCAAGAATTCACTATCAGACAATGGCTGAATTTAATGCATGAAATCACTGTATTTAATAAACGTGGCCACCTACCTGATTCACTGGTGATCATTATTTTTGTCACTTTCACAAAAGGGATCAATTCTCAGGATCAGGAGAATCCAACTGTTTCCCCCCCGAAACAGTTAGAGAGGAATCAAGGCACTTCAATGATTTGAATGTACTAGAATGACCCTCTGGTCTGTCTAACCTGTCTAATGTAATTGTGATACTTTGTATTCACAACGTACCCATTGTACTTTACCCAATAACTTACAGTTTCTTGCACGAGTGTAGAAATCACGACAAATCCAGTCATTAGTGTTGGGGGCAGGGAAGGTAATCTTTCTCTCTGACTGATCTTGGAGATCACACTGGTGCTGATAGTTCTGCCTCCGACAGGGGGTAATGCCCCTCCGCCCGACCCCCCACTCTCAGAAGCTAGTTCTTCTTGAAGTTTAACAAACTGGTGTTTGCCACCTAAGATACCAGCCCATGCCAAAAGTAACTCTTCATTGAGAAAAGAATCAGCTTCTGACATCGAACAATTTAAAATAATGATCCTTTGTCTTTCCTTACAAGTTGGTCTCTCCTTATCTGACTTGAATCCAGTTCCATCTGCAGCCTCTTCCCATACCTCACTCCCTGGGAAATGTGCCCAAGGCCTATCCTAGCCTAGTTGGCCAGGGAGACAGTGAGGAACGCCAAGGTCCTGCAGCTAGTCAAGAGGAGAAGCTCCAACATGTCCGAGCAAGTCCTGGAAGTGGTGGCGGCCAGCAAGATACTGGGCTGTGTTTCGAAACAATGCTATCAACAGCGACTACAGTGTAGCCAGCAACAAGTGGCAACGCAAGCAGGCAGTCTGGAACCTGACAGCGTGAAGGCTCCCTGGTGCAGATCACAGGTACTGCTGAGTCCGTCTCCATTCTGAGGGTCAGGGAGTGGAGAGATCACAAATTGGAGAGTATTGGAGGGGAAGGATCTGCAGAGACTAGGGGGATCAGGCATGTAGAAAATCACTTTCTTTAATTTGTAATTAAAAAAATTAAATGACTTAATTTACCAGTGCAAGGGAAGCTAGTAATGCAAAACATTTTAAATAATGTTGTAGCTTTTTTCTCATAAGGAAGGCTCATAGAACTCAACTCCAGTTATGACGTTGGTTTCCATAGGAACCAATGCTTCTCTTAAAATCATTTAACTCAAAAGTTGTCATTTTCAGGAACACAGTCACAAGTTTAAATGAGGATTTAATGCAGCAGCATAGTCTTTGTTAATGATTTCACCGCCTACTTATCCCACAAGTAGCACCGAACAGATTAACTGATCATTGTCACAATGGTTTTGGGAGCTTGTTGTGGATAAATTGTCCACCATGTTTCCTACACAGGCAGCATAAACAACTTAATTGGTTGTTAATACATTTTGACATGCCCTGTGTTTTGAAAGGTTTAATGAAGAAAAAAATTCTCCTTTTAGTTTACAAATGGAAGGTTCATTACGAATTAAATGAGACCATTAAATACTTGGTTTGAGATCAAAATATGGCAGATGTTCCCAATTACATTTTTACAGCAGTCACAAGGAACACATTGTAGATTTGCTGCTAAAATAGATATAGGCATGGATATAGGCCTGGTCAGAAGAGGCAGTGTTGGTTGCTAACTTTTATCGCATGCATCTGAGGCTGTGCAAAGGTATAGGGGCTATGCTTTATTATTAGCAGATTGCTGGAAAGGACCACAATACCAACAACTCTACACAGAAAGGCTATTAGAGTCCCAACATGGCCACTGTCTCACCAAATTGAATTATTTGAACAATTTGGTTTCCTAGTTTGGTAGTGGTCAGCCCTGGTTGAATCTATTTTGATTTAAAAAAATCTTCAACCAGTTGCTGAACAACAGGCTACTAAGAAAGGTTGAATTCATAGGTAGTTTTCAGGTCGGAAAGGAGCTGGTTGCATTCATATAGACACTGGGTCTTTTGTCAAGGTTTGGTCATAAATGACATCCTCCAGGAATTAGTGTTAGGTTCACTGTTCCCCATATTTATCAGGGACCTGATCAAAAGTACTGGGGAACTGTCTGCAGGGTCACAGAAAATATGAAGTTTGCAGGAAGATCCAAACTGAATGGAGAAATGAGCTTGTATCTGGCAAATGTCTTTTTAATATGTTCATTAGATGCCTAGATAGGAAAGAAAAAATCTTACAGAAATATGTATTGAAACCAGAAGTAGCTGAAGGAAACACACAGAGAAACTCAGCAGATTCTGGCGGTATCTGTGAAGATAAAATAGAGTAAATGTTTCTGAGCTAGTGACCCTTTTTCAGAACTAGAAACGGCAAGGAAAATAAAAAAGCTGGGAGGGGTGAAAAGGAATGGATAGACAAAGAAGAAGACCAGAGAGAGAGAAAGAGAGAGAGAAAGGGAGACAAAGGGCTGTTGGTAGTGAGTCAGGGAAGAAGGGATGGTGATAATAGAGATGGAGTAGTTGAAAATAGATGACTGTACTGAAAGCAGTAGCTGAAGGACATGGCTGTGATAAATCATTTAGAGGATCTTGGGCTAGTGCTGTGACCCTCATTACAAAAAAACAACAGTGTGTTTGAATCCATTGCCTTGACCATCAAATACAGAATAAGGAATATGATTTGATCTCTGGTCACGACCTCATCTCCAATCAAGGTTAATGTTTGTCCCCTCTCAAGGTGATTGATGAGAGTTCTTGGAAATGATTTAATAATTGCAAGAGTGATAACTAATGTAAAGACTCCTCAGTTATCACAGTTGTGAGTTCACTTTTACATGAAAAAATTCTACACCTCAAGGAGACAGTGTATATGCATTCATTACCAACATTCAAAAAGCTGCTGGTCAAAATCCTGAATGTTTCCAAGATCTCTTTGCACAGAAGGTGAATGCATGTTGGAGAGTGTGTATCAGTATACAGTTGCTTGAAAAATAAAAGAAATTTAAGTGTTTTTCCAAAACTGGCTTATTTTTCAGTTTATATCATAAACTGTTGGTCTTTTCATCTTCATTTCCAAAAGTTTGTATACAATTTAAGACACACAAGTGACAGCAAATCAATGGCTGTTTTACATCCCTCCTGATTTTTCCTTCCAAAGTCAATGAGTAGTCGACAGCAAACAATAATCTTTTCTCATTCCTCCTTCAATACAGATTGATTCAGCAAGTCTCCTATCTCTTCTTGTGCCCTTCTTGTGAACCGGAGTTGAGGGACTGGGTAAAATCCAAAATTTGACTACAGTTGTAAAGATTTCAAGCTACATGAATGAAGCATCAAACCATGGCTTAAAAACACTAGCCACTAAAATACTCGGCTACAATAAAACTAAATGGAGTCAATCTGGAAACTTGGACAAAGCCACAAGCTCCTCTTAACAGTCCCTGTGGATAACAATCCAATCTGTATCAGCAGTATTTCTTGGAGGGGAAGAATTGCCCACAAGATTCCCCACACACCAAATTCGAATAGCATCGTTATATCTTTCAGCATTTAAAATGCAATCAGTTCTATTTGGATATTGTGTACATGTGGCAAGATCCATTAAATCCTTCAAGATGCCAATGATTTAAAGCTTTTAAATGCCTACATTCCCTTTATCTGCAGTTTTTCTTTACCTTGCTAATCTGCTCCCATCTCCAGGTATTGACTTTTGAATGGGAAATGGTCCTCTGAGTACTCAGTGTTCTTCGGTGCTTCAGTGATATTATTGTAGACTATTCTATGGAGAATTATGGATACCGCCTGGACTGAGCCCAAGCTCAAGGGAAAAGGCAGGAAATTGACAATAGATAATAAAGCCAGACAAGACAATAAACCTGTGCAGGCATAGTGGGATGACTGGTATCCTTATTGCAATGTAATTGCACTTCAAAGCAACCAAGCCTCTCCCATGAATTACAACACCAGAACGAGTTGCACAGGATAAGAGTCAATAAACTGCTTAGTCGGACATTCAGCCCCTTAAGTCTGTTCTCTCAATCAATTAAATCATAGCTGATCTGTGGCCCAACCCATATACCTGCCTTTGGCCTATATTCCTGATACCTTTGCTTAACAAAAATGTATCTACCTGGGATTTATGGGAAATAGGAACAAGAAAACCATATTTAAAACAGGGTTGCCAACTTCCAGTTTTAATCAAGCTGAACAGGAAATCCTAAAATGTTAACTGGATATAAAATCTTTTAAAAAGATCATTTTACCTCACTTATACATTATAGTGTTAAATATTTCAAAGCATTATCAACAAATCAGACAATAGAGTCATAATCTAATCTTTTGCCCTGCCCATCTGGCAGTAAGTGGGAAACCCAGTTTATATTGGGAAAAAAAGAAAGGTTTTCAGCTGGAGAGACAGGTTCAAAGAACAAAATTTGTCTAATTGGTACAAAGAATGTGCAAATCATTGTGCAAGGTGCGACTACAACCAGTGTGTTGCTTCCAGTTCCCCTTGACAGCTATTTCGATGGGGCTTTTTGATGTTGCACTTGATCAAATACTACCTTGATGTCAAGGGGAGTCACTCTTGCTTCACCAGTTAGCTCCTTTGTCGATGTTTGGATGAAGATTTAATGAGGTCAGGAGACAAGCGATGCGGATGGAACCCAAACTGAGCGTCAGTGAGCAGGTTTTTGCTAAGCAAGTGTTAATTGATAGCTTTGTTGATAATCTCTTACGTCAGCCAGGTTGGATTTGACTTGCAATTGTGGACAGAGTACACCTGAGCAATTTTCCACATTGATAGGTAGATGCCAGTGTTGTACTTCTTTTGGAATGTTCTGGCCGGAAGCACGGCAGGTTCTGGAGTCTAAGTCTTCAGTATCATTGCCAGAATGTCGTGAGGGTTCACAGCTTTTGCAGCATCCATTGCCTTCAGCCATTTTGTGATAGCATGTAGAGTGAATCAAATTGGCTGAAGACTGGCATCTTGGGGACTTCAGGAGGAGACCAAGATGGATCATTCACGCAGTGCTTCTGTCTGAAACTGAATGCGAATGCTTCAGCTATACTTTGTGCACTGATGTGCTAAGCTATCCCATCTTTTGAGAATGAGGATAGTTGTGAGCCATTTAATTGTCCACCAGCATTCATAACTGGATAGGAGTGTAAAGCTTAAATCTGATCTGCTGGTTGTGGGATCACTTAGACCTATTGATTGCAGCTTCCGTTGTTTGGTGTAGAAATAATCCTGGCTTGATACTTATCCAGTTGACATATCATTTTTAATTATGCCGGATGCTGCTCGTTCCCTAGCTAGTTGGTAACGGTGATATTGGGGCTATTCTAGCCATGTGGTTACATATTGTAGTTGAATATAATGTTGTTGTTGCCGTTGATAAAAGTCCTGACATAAATAAATGCAAGTCTTTCTGAATGTAGAATTAGGGAACATTGAAGAAATCCCAGAGATCAAAATGTCACCACACCATTGGCTTTTTCATTAAATCTTTCAATCTATTATTTCTGAAAACTGCATCAGTTAATATTGGCATTGAAATCATGACGGAAGAACAGAGACAATATTTTACCACTGACTGAACTGAATTTGTTTGTGACTGACTATACACACGGTACAATGTGTAAGCAATCCGTTGTTTGAGAGAGATTCAAACCTGGAAACAAAAAACATCACATCACTGGGTCGCAAGCTCTTTAAGTTGTTGCATTCAACTAAGGGTTAACCTTTTTAAGAAGTTTCATTCAAATCCAAATGCTAGACTAATTGGTGTACACAGTTTTTGGATATATATATATATATATATATATTTATATACATATTGTTTTGCCAGGCTTCTGACACAGCGAATTAAACTCTGCACTCAGCAGCTCTGAAGTAGAAGGAAATCCCCACACTTTTCACTCATTCAAGTGGATTGAATGAACATAACACAAAAACATTAACTCTGTTTCTCCCTCCACAGATGCTGCCAGACCTGCTGAGTTTGTGCAGCATCTTGCTTTTATCTACCTAGTCAAGTAATCCAGTGCAATTATTACAGGGTATTTGCTTAGAATTTACATAAACAGGCCATCTGACACAATTAGCCTATGTCATTATTCATGCACTTTGCATAAGCTACCTTCCACCTTACTTCATTACTTTGTTTTTCATGATTTTTAATTGGCAAGACCAGCATCGATTTGTTGCTCATCTCACATTAAACTTGAAGTGATGGTGGTGAGGTGCCTTTTTGAAAGACTTGCAGTCCACTAAGTGTAGGTACACCCTCAGTGCTTGTTGGGAGTTCCAAGATTTTGACCCAGTGATAATGAAAGAAGAGTGACATATTTCCAAATCAGGACATTTATGGCTTGGACAAAAGCCTACAGTTAGCAAAATTCCAAAGTGTTGTCTTTGGTGGGAGAGCCTTGGGTTTGGAAGTATCATTGAAGGATGCTTGGTGAGTTACTAAAGTGAATCTTGTAGATGGTAAAGGGTGCCAAACAAGCAGGCTTTGACCTGGATGATGCCAAGCATCTTCAGTGTTGTTGAGTTACACTGATCTATATAATTGGAGAGTACTTCATCCCATTCCTGATTTGTGGCTTGGAAAAGGTAGACAGGCTTTGTGGAGTTGAGGTAACAAAGCTCTAGCCACAAAACTCCAGCATCTGACCTTCCCTTGAAATCACAGTATTTATATGCCTAGTCCAGTTAAGTTCAGAGTCAGTGGTAACCCCAGGATGTTGATAGGGATAATGCTGTTGAATATCAGGGGCATATGGTTAGATTTCTGTTTTGTTGATGATGGTACGTGTGTGGTGAGAATATTACTTGACACTTGTCAACTCAAGTCTGAATGCTGTCTGGGTCTAGCTTCATTTGGACACAGACTACTTCAGTACGAAGAATTGCTAATGAAAATTGTGCAATCAGCAGCAAACTCTCTCATTTCCATTCAATGATGGAGGAAAGGTCATTGATGATGTAGTTTGGATGATTGGATTGAGGACACTACAGCTGAAATAAACAGACTTCCAACAACCACAACCATTTTCTGGTGCTAGGCATGATGGTATGATCGAAGTACGGAACCATAAACAAAAATAACCACATTTATTAAACATGCCCTGAAGAAATGACCTAGTTTTCACTTTTTGCCCATTTTGCTTTAATGGGAATCAGAAGCAATGCAAATTTCACATGAATTACAGGCAAATAAAATCTCAATTAAGGGTAAATTTCATTTTAGCTAGTTAATACAATGAACATATGCTTTATGCAAATACAAGCACCCCCACACAAATATAGCCTTAGGTAGCTATACAGTTCCACAATATTCTGGTCTTTATTCATTCAGGATAGGTCAGGAGTCTCATCAAACAACAGCTTTTCACCTCTGAAATGTTACAGGTATGATTATAATCAGCAAGACCCACTTAGACAACCTCTCCCACTTGGGTTGATGCTGCTGCTTCCCAGAGCTCCCTTTCAACAAATATGGAATAATATATGGGCGGCACAATGGCTCAGTGGTTAGTACTGCTGCCTCACAGCACCAGAGACCCAGGTTCGATTCCAACCTCAGGTGACTGTGGAGTTTGCACATTCTCCCCACGTATGCGTGGGTTTCCTCTGGGTGCACCAGTTTCCTCCAACAGTCTAAAGGTGGATTGACCATGCTAAATTGCCTTTAGTGTTCAGGGATGTGTAGATTAGGTGGGTTATAGGGGATGAGTCTGGGTGGAATGTTCTGAGGGTTGTCTGTTTCCACATTGTAGGGATTCTATGAATCTATAAAAAAACACCTTGATTTAGCCACTTCTCAGAAGACACCCAGCAGCATCTTCAAGATAAATTTTCAGCTTTCCCAGATTGTAGATGTTTTTAAGTCAACTCACACACTGCTACCAAGAACTCCCTCTCCTTGTCTGCCAAAATAGAAAAATCTGAGCGATTTGCTTCTTCTTATTACAAATTCAGTGTTCCTCTTTCTGTGTCTATCCGCTTTCTCTTTGTATCTGCATCGAGGCTTTCAGCCTCTCGCTCTTCTCTCGTGTCTACAGCTCTCCTGTGTTGTCTGCCAGTTTCACATCATTTGTTTTAACTTCCTCTTTCTTGGTATTGCTTTCAGGTTCAGGGATCCAGGTCGCAAGCTATATTCCTTATTATTCAGGAGAATTGAAATTGATCCCTTCTGAACTATTCAAATTCTAGAAACAAAAAAATTGTCCTTTACAAACATTCTTGAACACAATTACAGTCAGCTGTATTTTAGGTTGTCACCTTTTACATTGCTTTGCTTTAGTGTTGGATATTAAATGGTTTTCTTATTTAGCATCATGAGTTTTGTTTTTATGTAGCTTTGTACCAGGCTGACATAGGGCTGCATGACCTGATCAGTGCCTTTATGGAGCTGCCCTCTGTCACTCCCAACTTTCTACCTTGCTGCCAACCCCCTGGTTTACAGTCGTGACCACTCTGTTACTGTCAACCTTCTGGGCTTGCTGCATTCCTTCCCTGAATCCATGCTGTGAGGGCAGACTCTGGAGCTGAGCTGTGAGGGGCAGGAACAGCAAATTTAAATTTCTAAACTTAGCTCGTGTGTGTGGAGTTGCTCAACTATTCTTTGGCACACCTACCAATTATGGCAGAGGCCCATAGATATCAGGGAGGAGAATTTGGCAGTATCAGCTGTCTGCAGTTTTTGGGCCCAGGCTGTTGACAAATGGTCTGTCTGGCTTTATTCCTTTTTGATTTTATTGGTCCTTGATTCATAGAACTGGTGGCCTGCTGGGCCATTTTAGGCATCAGTTAATGATCAAGCTTATTGTGGTGCATCTGGAGTAACAAGTAACGAAGCAGAGAAGGACATCGGATTTCCTTATCTGAAGGATATCAGTGAAGAATTCAATACTGTCGTGGTCACCATCACTGAGTCTAGCTCCTAGCTTCAATTAATATATCTGCAGTTAACTTCCACCAGATGCTTTGATAAGATTTGACCCAATGTCTCCAATGCATTAATCTGGTCCTCTGTATTCTTCTCCGGCAACCTTCCCAATGCACCACTGATCCCATATCAAACACAATAAATACATCCTTCTAGTTTCTCCTTCATGTATTCAGCCAGAATCTGTTCTTTTCTTCTGAAAAATAGCAGAACAATTCAGTCACCACCTTTAACTTCATGGTTCGTCACTTGCCATTACTGTAAAGCCGAAGATCTGACACAGTCTCAATGTCAGAGCATGGCAAGAGCAATAGCAGGCATCCTGAAAAATAAAACGCCAACTTGATGAAGTACAACAATAGCAGTACAAGTGCATTAGAAAGCAGAATCTGCATACAATACAAAAATAAGTGTTCCCAGATCACATCAGATCAAAGCTCTGTAATCCTGGTATATTCATAGTTGGTCATAAGCAACGAAACAACTAACCATAGGGGACAGCTCAAAAACATCCCCAACATCAATGATAGTGCAGCTGAGGGTTGGTGCAAAAAAGACTAAAGCATTTGGAACCTTTTTCAGACAGAAGCACTTAGTAGACAATTTACCTTGGTCTCACTGTGGTTGCCACTGTTACAGCTTTAAGTTTTCAGACAATTTAACTCACTCAATGTGAAATGAAGAAACAACTGAAGACACTGGGCACAGCTAAGGCTATGGCTGTTGACAACACTGCCACAAAGATACCAAAAACTTGTACTCCAGAACCAGCTGCACCTTTCAAACTTGTGGCTTCTACCACCGAGAACACGAGCAGTAGCAACTGAAATGTCATCAGCTGCAAATCCTCCTCTAGTTCACAATTCATGCTGACTTGGAACTATATTGCCAAGCTTTCACTGTCACTGGGTCAAAATTCTGGAACTCCTATATTTCTTAATTTGTTTCCTAGATCCTTTGATGTCTTTACCATAGCAAGTCTATCTCATGATATGAAGAATTGCGGATTCCCATCCAGCTCTGATTTCTCATATGCTCTTAAAATAAATAATGTATTATCAGACTTTTAACATGCTCGCAGTAAACCCAGAGTTCCACTTACAACGCAGCATCAATGAAACACTAATTAAGATATAACCCATCTTTGGTAAGCTCAAAGACCTGATGCAAGTCCTATTTGTGAAGTCTTGCATTCTAGCTACAATCATGTCACATAAGATCATTCAAACATCTCTGTAATTGAAAATAATTTATTTGAGCATAATCTGAATAGGGTCAGACCATCAAGTTAGTGACAGCACTGATCATTTATAAGGCACTTTACATTACATACCCTGGCAGAGGATAAATATATTAGTAAATAAATATATTAAGAACATATTACCATAATGAAATGTCTTTCTATACAAATATAATACAACACTTCAAAAAGTTTTGCTCTTAATTCAAAGTACCCAAAATATACTGAGGAACCTTGGTAAATACAAGGTCCCATAAGGCTACATTTGTCTTTAAGTGCTCCTACTATCTGACAGTCAGGGTTGAGTCACAAGTGCTGGGAGTCTGCTATACCTTGGGCTATTTTGGAAGACAAAGACAACTTGGAATAGACCCATCAATAAGCCCTTCAATTCTCCAATCAAATGGAAGGCATACAGATACCCCCATGTCTCTGGTGAAGTAGATAGTTGGCAATGAATAATAAGCACCAATACCATGAAGAGCTGCTTCTGAAGATTCATGTTCCTGGACTGAGTATTCCAAACTTTGAAATAATTTGTTCTTTGTCATGTTGATCCATCTTCCATTAAACTTTATTGTGCCATCTGAACACCTCATCTCACCAGCTACATGGCATGTTGACACTTCCTGCATTACTCTACCGGCTACTTGGTTTCTTCATCCTCACCCTGTTATCCCACCAGCTTTAGTGTTTCTTCACACCTACGCCCTTCGTCCTATTGGCTTCACCATTTCTTCACTCCTGTATCCTTTGTCCTGCCAGCTATAATGCTTCTTCAGGCTTGCTTTCTGTGTCCAGTTAGCTACACAGCTTCTTCACAGATCTCTTCCACATTTGATTCTGAACCTACTTGGATAGAAAAACATCATCAGGCATTTTGAAAAACTTTCAGTGCTTTACATGAATTGTTCTGTTCAGCTGAATTGAAAGCTCTATATAACATGGATAATGTATCCTGAATTAAGAGTTGCTGACCTCAATCTCAAAAACAATCTTGTAACAAGAGAGGAAAATTTGCACAGATAAGCAAATATCCTCTTGTTAAAACACAGCAAAGATTGATTCTGCACATTTACACTTAATTTGAACTGGAGCATAATCAGTATGCTGGAACAAAAATGATGAAATTTTGTTCTGCAAATATTTTCTAAAGATGAAGTATGTAATTTCTAGAGAACAAAGAACTATTCATTTCAACAATACAATGTTAGCGTCAAGTATTCCAGATAAGTTGTAACACAGTTCATGTTCAATTCCTAATGCATGATTCATGTATCCATGCAAAATGCACTGCAGTGATCAAGGTTCTAACAAGGCTCCCAAAACCTTCTCAAAGGCAAGCAGAATGGGTAACAAATTCTGGTCTTGCCAGTGATGCACACAGTCACACATTAGGTCCAGAGTAAAGATCCCCAACATAAGACTACTCTGGCTGCAGCACTAGTCATGTTTCCACTTCCTACATTAGATATATTCTTGCTGCAAGGGTGATTTTGTGGTGGGGACCCTTTTCATGTGGAAATGGACCTGTACTGCCAAAACCACCTACACGCAGGAATCTTACAACCAGTCGACTGAAGAGAGTTACTCAACTAGTCTTAGGAATAGAGACTTCTGTGTTCCTCAAAGTTTATGCTCTGTAGCAGACTAGATGTTCACTGCTCTAAAATTGTTGAATATATCTTCAGCCAGCTTGGTTCTAACTTCTGAAACTCCCTACCTAAAAATCTTCACTTTCCAGCTCTCTATCCTCATTTAAAATGTGCCTTAAACCTACCCCTGACCATGTTTTTCATTACCTGCTCTAACCTCATGTGGTTTTCTTGAATTTTGTTGAATAAGTCTTCCATGAAGCACTTTGAGACATGTTAATATGAGTTGCTTTATTAATGTTGTTGTTCATGTGGATCGGTTTGAACTTGGGTCCCGTGGATAAGAAATAATTGTGAGGGGGGTTACTAATTATATTAGATTGATAGCTCAGTGAGGTAATCTTTGATACAAATATTAGGGCACAAATTTATTGTTTTCTGTCTTCATATCCCTGCCAATGCCCCCACCCCCATCCCCAATGATTAATAGGAGAACAGTGCCTGGTCACAGAAGCTCTTCTGTACTTTCCCAAGTGGACATTCATTATGTGAGATTTTTGGAGTCACTGATAATTGCCTATTTCATCATGAAGGGCACAGCAGATATTGTGAAAGTAGCAGCAGTAACCATTATGTCCACCAGTTCTCTGAGGTGAACTACAGCAATGAAATACTCCAGAAGGCAAAAGCTATCTCACCGTGGTCATTAAGTCATACAACATGGAAACAGACCCTTCAGTCCAACCAGTCCATGCCAAACATATTCCCAAACTAAAATAGTCTCACCTGCCTGCTTCTGGCCTATATCCCTTCAAACCTTCCAATTCATGTACTTATCCAAATGTCTTTTGTACGTTGCAACTGTACCCACAACCATCACTTCCTCAGGACATTCATTACACACGTGAACCACCCTCTGTGTAAACAATATGCCTCTAATGTCTTTTTTAAATCTCTCCCCTCTCACCTTAAATTGTGCCCCCTTGTCTTGAAATCCCATGGGAAAAGACAACTATCATTAACTCTATCTCTTATTATCTATCATTAACCCTCATTATGTTATAAACTTCCATAAGGTCACCTCTTACCTCCTATACTCTAGTGAAAATATCCAAGCCTTTCTTTATAACTCAAATCTTCCATATCCAGCAACATCCTGGTAAATGTCTTCTGAACCCTCTCCAGCGGCTTTCTGGTATGTATGCCAACAATGGACTTTTGACTTGGCGTCACACTTAAAATGGCCACTCTACCACATCACTGAACAGTTCCAATGTGCTTTGCAGGAATTAAATACTTTTGAAGAATTGTCCATGCCATACCATAGGAAAGTGTAACAAATGTTAGGGTGCAGCTAATTATTTCTGTCACACACATTTGATGTGAATTGCCTTCACATATTTGATGAGGGGTTTAGTGTGGGGAGGTTAAGCATTTTGCTTTTCAAGGATGTAGTGTCAGCTTAAACTCTTCCCAGATCACCTGAAGCACAAGGCACATCCTGAGGTATGCTCCCTAAAAATCCTATGAGATAATTTTAGATGAGCTACAGAGTAAAATTGCTTCTACATTACCTTGTCCTACATTTCCAAAGCTGATTGAGCAGATTGAGAAATCACTCCTTCCTCATTGGTGTGCCATCAAAGCAGGATTGCCATCAAAGCAGGATTAATTCAATGTCAAGTGGCACTGAAAATGGACAATTCCTTTTGTTCCAATTGGGCCTGTGCCCACAAAGAACCAAGTTTATTCAAACTCATTTTATCTAGTACTCTTACATGAACAGAGTGGTCTATTTTCTGACTGGTACAATAAACCAGCATGCACACAAAGCCCAGAACAGATCATTTGTTTCCCTAGATTCCTTTGGTGTCTTTACCCCAACATGACTCTCATGACATGAAGAATTGCAGATTCCAATCGAGCCCTTATTTCTTGCTCAATCTTAAAATTAATCATTTATTAGACTTTTAACATGCTCACAGTAAACCCAGAGTTCCAGGTACAATGCAGGATCAATGAACCACTAATTAAGACGTAACCAATCTTTTGTCAGCTCAGAAATCTGACGCCAGAATGGATGATGATTGGTTCATGGCTGTGATTCAGTTTAATGCAAGTTGAAAATTGTAATCTATACTCCTAATACCATTTTAATGCCTTTTGAAATCTTAGTATGTTCTCAAGGTTTTAAAATGGAGGCAAGCAGCATAAATTGAGAAAGTAAGATCACAAAATAATTAACTGTACAATATATGACATATTAAATACATTAAAATGACAAAACATCCCTCCCTTACAAAGACTTGAAATGAAGCTCTGTTTTTACACTAGAAAGATGTTGCTTTCTAAGCATAATATCCACCTGACTTCTGCAGGAATCTCTCCCTCAGGCTTCTCACTGAAATATGTTCTGAATTCCACTGCCATTGTTCCAATCTCCAAGCAAACTAACTATCCACTCCATTTATCTCCTTAGCAACAGTCAGACATCAAACCAATTTGTTTGCAATCTTGGTGTCATATTGCACCCCAAAATGAACATCTGACCAAATTTTTGCATCAGTACTATGATCACCCATTTCTACATTCAACAGAACCAGACGGACTGCTATAAGACCATAAGATGCAAGAGTAGAAGTAGGCCATTCAGCCCATCAAGTACGCTCCACCATTCAATAAAATTATTGCTGATCCTCAACTCCACTTTCCTACCTTTTCCCCATAACCCTCTTACTGATTAAACAGGTGTCTCTCTCAGCCTTGAATCTGAACATTCATCGATACCCGTTGTTACCCGATGATTCCCTGCACTCTTGGTTGGTCTCCCACATTCTATGCTTTGCAAAGTTGAAGTCATTCTAAACTCTGCTGCCCAGGTCCTAAATCAAATAAATTCCCATTTACCCCTATTGCATTAGTGCTCACTGACTGACACTGGTTCTTGGCAAACGATATCTCGATATTAAGATTCTCATCCTTGGTTTCAAATTCCTTCAAGATCTGGCCCCTTACATATCATGTGATCTCATTCAGCCCACAATCTTCAAAGGGCTCACAGAATTCTGTTCTTTTAATCATCATGCCATTTATGGCCGTGCTGTCTTCTGCTAAGGCATGAGGTTCTGGAATTCCCTCCCACTACGAGGTTCTGTGCTGGGGTAACACCTTAGGTGCTGTCACTTGTCGTTGTTGAAAGGGACAAAAATCCAAACACAAATGATGCATTTCTCTAATCAATGCCAGAAGACAGAGAGTGGTGGAAGGGTGCTTTTTGGAAGGGAAATCAGTAACTTCTGCAGGGATCAGTGCTGGGCCCTTTGTTGTTTGTAAAATATATAACTGATCTGGAGAGAAATGTAGGTGGTCTGATTAGTAGGTTTGCCGATGACACCATAATTGGTAGAGTTGCAGATAGTGTGGAGGATTGTCAAAGGATACAGCAGGATATAGATCGATTGCAGATTTCGGCAACAAAATGGCAGGTGGAGTTTAATCTGGACAAATATATGGTGATGCATTTTGGAAGATCAAATTCAGGTGCAAATTATGCAATAAATGGCAGAACCCTTAGGAGCAAAGATATAGAGGGATCTAGGCATCCAGGGCCAAAGATCCATGAAAGTGGCAACACTGGTAGATAAGGGTCGTGAAGGCATACAGCACGCTTACCTTCATCAGCCAGAGAATCGAATATAAAAGTTGGCAAGTTATGTTACAGCTGTACAAAACTTTAGTTAGGCCACGTTTGGAATATTGTGTGTAGCTCTGGTTGCCACAATACCAGAAGGATGTGGATGCTTTAGAGAGGGTGCAGAGAAGGTTTACCAGGATATTGCTTAGTCTGGAGTTATGTGGAGAAGTTGAATAAACTGAGATTGTTTTCAATGGAAAGATGGAGACTGAGGGGCGACCTGATAGAGGTCTACAAGATTATGAGAGGCACAGATAAGGTTGATAGTCAGAGAGGCTTTTTCCCCACAGTGGAATGTTCAACTACAAGAGGGCACAAGTTCAAGGTAAGAGGGCAGAAGTTGAAGAGAGAAGTGCAGGAGAAAGTTTTTCACACAGAGGGTGGTGGATGTCTGGAACGCACTGCCAGTGAAGCTGGTGGAAGCAGGCATGTTAGCAATGTTTAAGGCGTATCTTGATAGACACGTGGAAGGGAGGCAAACAGAAGGATAGAAACTGCGTATGGGCAATACGTAGCAGGTCTAAATAAGGAACAGGAATTGGCGCAGGCTTAGTGAGCCTAACGGCCTGTTCCAGTGCTGTATTGAATTGTATTAAAAATGCATAGTCAATCACTGACAATACTTACGATGTTTATTCGGTTTGCTAAAATCTCCCCCAGCCACTCAATGCATTTAGCACCTTGGGCTCCCTTATTACACTTTCCTTGGACTCTTCATACCACATGGAAACTACTGCACTACTCCTTTACAAAACAGCCTCATTACTGTGGTTCACTACCCTTCTAAAGCTGTTTCCAGAAAAAAAAACTACAAGCTGAAAATGTCATACAGACAATAATCTATTTTTGGCAAATCAAAAATATTTCTGTCTTTCTTCTAAAGGAATACATGCACTCTTATCTACCTGGATTGTTAGGGATTGTCTGGCAGTGGAAGGACTCGTCTTGTAATTGTACTCCATCACGATATCCTTCAGTATAGGTCTCTTGAAATGTGTGTCGTGGCTCATTGTTGTTCATGTACTGCTCTTCTGCCAGCTGTGGCTCAGAACCAACCTGACACAGTCGTTGCTGACAGAGGGAGCTAGGACACTCACAAAATGGGAAACTCCATTCATTAGAGGCTCCATTGTTAAGGATTAAAGGGATTGGCACCGATGGCTGAACATTTGGAAGATGGCACTGCCTCCCATGGTTCCCATAATGAATATGTACTCTACAGTCCTCCAGAGTATCACAGTCCTGATGGAAGTAAACTATTGGCTGATCCATTTGGAAATTTCTTTTCCTCCTCCTTCGCCTCCTCCTGTTGCTGCTCCGATTGGATTTATTTTCTGAAGGCACTTGATCTGGTTTGGCACAAACTACCTCACTCTTTCTCTTTTTCCCATCCATAGTTTGCAGGGATGTTTCAGGAAGGCAAAGTCCAGGGGAAAGTAATAGGTGCTGCCCCATGTAGGGGCACTGGACAGAATGAGCAGTGTACTGGGATTGGCAGCTGAACTCTGCCTCAGGCTGGCAGTGTACATTATCATTCATGAACTCCTCCAACTGTTTGTTTTCCCGCTTCTCTGCTGAGCTCCAGCCAGGGTTCATACATTGCGCTCCTTCAGGACTTGGGTCAGCATCGCCATAGTGATGGTGCCGATGATGGTGGTAGTGAGTGTGGCTAAACGCATGGTCTTCCAGAGGACCATTAACTGAGTCCATGGACCTGGGTCTCTGTACTTCAAAGGATGAACTCTTCATAGTTTCCCCACCCACCCCACAGTATACAAGGGGATCATACTCACTGCTCAGAGAGCTGCGGAAAGTTGATTGGCTCCCATAAGTACACTGGTTGCTGATGTCTGTGCAGTCCAGTGTTGAATCACTGGAGGAGCAGTGGCAAGGACCTGAGCTGGAATCACTACCTGGGCTGTCTGCCAGGTATCCACTTTTCACTGAACAGTTAATACCAAAACTGTCCCCTGAGAAGCTGTGGTTGTCATGGTTGCTGGTGATCTGCGAATGATCAGGAGTACAGTTAGGCTTCGAATGATGTGAAGATGGTGGGGCATTGCATGCTGAAAGTTGCTGCGGCCAGCAGGGAGGTTTATGCAGACATCGGTGATGAAGAACTTGGTCCGGCCATGGTGGGCCTTTTCGTACAGTAATGGGTCTCTGGTGTCTGTAGAAAACTCTTTGGCCATCAGCATGACGATAGTTGCACCTATGTGAGTTTGAAGATTGTTGCGGCCTTGAGGCCACATATCTCACGGCATTAAATCCTGCACGATAGACTTCTGGAGTAACAAAGTAATGGTCAGGGGGAGCAATTTGCATTCCTGGAGTTCTGGGATTGTTCAAGCGAGGAGGCCTGGAAGGAATGGCAGTGTTTGGCCTGTGAAGGTGTGCATGGCCAGGGTAATGCCTCAGCAAATGGATATGCTGATTTAGTTGAGCAGCTGGATTGGCTCGATTGTGAGCTTCCTGTTGTGGAATTGAAGAATTACCTTCTGAAAATAAAATGGAATAATGAACCATTAGCAACTATTGAGGCCAAATATTTCCTTTGATCTTCAATTACATTCCTAAAGCTCATGGGCCATTACAGCTTTATGGCAGAATGGGACTTGTCTATAAAACAATGAGTACAAGGTAGGCCATTGAGTACATGTGAACTTAGACACAGCTCACAATTTTCATTACAACTGGACCTGGAACACATTCTACCCCTGCATGTGCTTGCAGATGATTTACTTTGGCATCTCAAAGATTGGGCTGTGCAACAAACCAAAGCTGTAAAACTGGACTTGTTTAGCATTTATTCATTTGTAATTTTAATCACAATCCACCAGCAGCAACAGCAGAGGTTTGAACGTTGCCACTTTTACTCCAAATTCATTCTAGCTTTATATGAGAGTGAAGTAAATGTGAACATTGACCACAGCATTAGACAGTGCTGTTGAAGACTGAGAGGAAAGCAATTTTTACTCAGTTCAATTGTTTGAAAATTGCCCACATGATTTCAGATATGTTCTGATATCACTTCAGCTAGTAAGGTGAAAATCACACTTGCTGTCTCAGTACAGCTCAGAATGAAACAGGTACTACTTATATTAGGTCTACCAAAGTCAGTGCTTTCAGAGACACAGACACTGTTTCATGTAAATTACAATTTACATCATACTGTTTTATTCCAGCCATTTCTGCCCTTACCATTTACCAAACCCACAGCAACATCTGTTTCCCTCAAAAATGCCTAAACTAAACTCTGAACTTCCACCTACCAATAATGTTGTACATGCAGAGAGGGCAGGTGCGATGCTGAAGAAGCCAGGGATCCACACATTCCTTGTGAAATTCATGGAAACAAGAAATTATCCGTAGATCCTGTAAAGGTCAATCAACCATAGGATAAGCAATACATTCTAGTGAACACAAGGCACATGGACAGTGAGAGTCAACTATTTAACAGAGCAGTGCGGACTGTGAGTGAGATTCTTTTACCAAACATCCTGGATCAGCTTCAGGAAGGCTGGAGCATCATGCAACAGGTGATATTAAAAAAAAAATCAGAGGAATTTAATGACCAAAGGTTTATTATAGCTTTAACTCAAGACCAGAAAGATCAAAATCTCCTTGCTCTCTGGTAGGCAAACTAGGAAGGCAAGCTAGAAAACTGTTCTTTCTTCTCATACCAGAATTCAAACTAGTAATCTGATCCTTTCTAGATGGTAGAAGTTTGCACATTGACAATCCAGAACTCACTATGTTTCGATATATTGTACAAATAAATTTTAAATACAAATACATGGTAACATAAACAAGAATCAAAAATCTAATTGGGGAAAAAACATTCACTGAAAGATAGCAGGATGAGAAATTAAGCCAATTTATGACAATGAAGATTTCTGTTATTCAGCCTTTCCAGTTCAATCTACGATGGATTCTTCTCACCTGCCCATCAGCAAACTCCTCCAGGCAGATAGCACAGACTGGCTCTGAAACATTGCTACTCTGTGTATCCAAGCTGTTCTGATGCTCGTGACTCTGAGACTGACGCCGTGATTGATAACGTCTGGTGGCGAGTTGGCTAATCGCATTGATAGTCTGCTGCTGCAAGGAATTCTGTTGAAAAAGGATGACATTGAGAATAGACTAGAAAGAGACCATTTGGTCCAGCCAGTCTACACTGAACCTCCAAAGAGCACCCCAACCTATCATTTGAGAAGTTGGAACAGTTCTTTCCTGAATAGTTGAATAGCACAACACAATTGAATAGCCAGGCTGCAACACCATACTCCTTGGACTCATGGGTTTCTTGGATTATCATCAGCAAGAGTCATTCATTTATAATAGCAATAAATTATTCAGAGTTATCACCTTTCCTATATTATACAGGCCCTACAGCTTTCAAAGGTGTTTATTTACACATGAGAATGTGGGAGATTGAGGGCTGGGAAAGATCATCATACATTTAGAGAGTCAAGACTGGGACACAGGTGTGCAAAGCTTTCAGTAACTATGAGGAATTTTATTGAATCTATCAGGGCTGGAAGAATTAGCTGCAACAAATTGCCTTTATAAGCAGTACAGCCTTTAATAAAGAAAATGAGTCATTTGCTTTTGAGTGAGTGATTTTGCTGTAGGAGAGACATTCTAATGCCACTTGATGTAACCTAGCAAGGGATGACTAACTACGTTGATGGTACAACAGATATGCCCAACTTTGCATCCTTTGGATATAACAGATGAAAGAGGATGAGAGATTTCCAGATAAATTTAGCTGCAGGATCACACTGAAGCTAGGTGACAATTTGAGTAGAGGAGCAGTTGAGTTGGAAGAAGAGGACATGGGGGATTTTATGCTAGAGAGGAGAGGGAGGGAGTGAGAAGAGGGGGAAGGGGTGATGGCGAGGGAGGGTGTTGGGGAAGGGAGCTGGGGAGCAAGGACAGGGAAAGGGGGCTGGGGGGTGAGTGGGAGGGGAAGGGGAAAGGGATGGGCCGGGGGGGGGGGGGGGGGCAGGGGGGGATGGGGGAGAGGGGAGAGGGCCTGGGAAACATGACAAACTTGCTGAGGGTCCAAACCGAATAGGGGAAAAGAAAATCTATGACTGACCTCATCTTCCCACGAGATATAAGCAGTCTTTTAGTTTTAACTTTGGCTTCAACAATCTGTTCTCTTCACTACAGCTCCAGTTTACCTTCAGTTACTATAGGGATGACATGCTTATGTCATCAAGTAAGTGCAGAATGAGTAGGTTGTACATTAGGGACGTGTTCCAGTCACAACACATCTGCATCCTTTACCCAAAACCACTTTTCTCTTCCACTCCTGGGTCAGTTCAATCTGTTCCTCTTGCCAGTTTGCATAATTCCCTTTTAACCTTTCCATTAGCTGTTCACACCCAGTGCCTCATCATATGCTTTATTCATACCACACTTCCTTTTTCCGTTCTGAATATCATTTTGACCGTCTCTCATTCTCTACCTGAGCATACTAAAAACCATTCAATTTATTTTTCTATGCATGTGGTTGATTCCATTTCCATTCCCTTGCTCTGTTCCTTTTTAAATGCTCATCATCTGTTGTGTCTTTTGGTTCCGAGGAAGTCTTAAAGCATTGAATTGAAAAGATCCCGTAAAGCACCTCGTGCTTTAATCTGAAACTAAGAGGAGCATCTCCTTCTTGGTCAAGTTATCACTTCCAATTCCCCAAGACCTTATTCTTCGTGGCTGGCGACTTTAACCAGTCCAACCTCTAGATGGTGCTGCGAAAATACTACCAACACGGCTCCTGTCCCACGAGAGGACCGAACATCCTGGACTACTGCTACACAACCAAAGACGCCTACCACTCCATTCCCCATCCACACTTCAGAAAATCAGATCACAGCGCTGTGTTCCTCCTCCCAGTTTATATGCTGAAACTGTAACGGGAGGATCCTTCACAGAAAGTAATACAGTGCTGGGCTAGGGCAGTGGAAGAGCTTCTCCAGGACTGGTTGGAATCGGTGGACTGGACCCGTATTCAAGTACTCAGCAGAAAGCCGAGACCAGTACGTCACCACTGTCACGGGCTTCATTAGCAAGTGCGTGGAGGACTGTGTGCCAAAGATGTCAATCAGAGTGTTTCCCAACCAGAGACTTCGGATGAACCAGAAATCCAATGCCTATTGAAGATAAGGCGTGCAGCATTCCAGTCAGAAGACCCAGCCCTATACAGAAAATCCAGATATGACTCTGCAAAGCCAGCAGAGATGCCAAGAGGTAGTTCCAGACCAAGTTAGAGGCCCAAACCTACCATATGGACACCCGCCACCTGTGGCAAGGCCTAAACAACATAACAGGATATAAAATGAAGCAGAGCAAGATAGCGGACGAAAACACATCCCTCCCTGATGAGTTCAATGCTTTCTTTGCTTGCTTTGAGCAGAATGCCAGGGGCACGGTGTCACCTGTCCCGACAGCCCCAAATGCACCTGTTCCCTCTGTCACCACAGCAGACATCAGATCAGTCTTCCCGGGAGTCAACCCGAGGAAAGCGACAGAGTCCCTGGCCGTGCACTTAAATCCTGTGCGGACCTGCTGGCGGAGGTATTCAGTGACATCTTCAACCTGTCCCTCCTACAAGCCAAAGTCCCTACCTGGTTCAAGACCACCATCATCCCAGGACCAAAGAAAGCACATGCAATGTGCCTTAATGACTACCGCCCAGTGGCTCTGACTTTCATTATCATCAAGTGCTTTCAGAGGCTGCCAATGTAACAGGTCCAGAATGGACGCCATTTCTCTAGCCCTGCACTCATCCCTGGAACATGTGGACAACAAGGACACCTATGTCAGACCCCTGCTCATTTACTACAGCTCCGCTTTCAACACCATAATTCCCTCCAGACTGATCTCAAAACTCTGAGACCTAGGTCTGGGCTCCACCCTCTGCAAGTAAACCCTCAGCTTCCTGACCCACAGACCGCAATCAGTGAAGATAGACAACTGCATCTCCTCCACGATAATCCTCAATATTGGAACCCTCCCCAAGGATGCATTCCAGCCCCTGCTCTACTCCCTGTACACCCACGACTGTGTAGACAAACTCTGAACAAATGTCATCTACATGTTTGCTGAGGACACCACTGTGGTAGGATGCATAACAAATAACAATGAGTCAGAATACAGAAAGGAGATAGAGGGCTTGGTGTTGTGGTCCAATGATAACTACCTCTCTCTCAATGTCAGTAACTGACTTCAGGAAGAAAGGAGGAGAACACGCCTCTATCTACATCAACAGAGAGGGGGTTGGAGCATCAGGTTCCTCGGAGTGACAATAACTGACATCCTGTCCTGGACTTCGCATGCAGATGCAACGGTCAAGAAGGCACAACAACACCTCTTCTTCCTCAGGTGGCTTAGGAAATTTGACATGTCCATAAGGTCCCTCACCAACTTCTACAGATGCAGCATAGAAAGCATACTGTCTGGGTGCATAACGGCCTGGTATGGCAACTGCTCTGCTCAGGAACATGAGAAACTACATAAGGTTGTGTGCACAGTCCAGACCATCATGGAATCCAACCTCCCATCCATGGACTCCATTTACACTTCTCATTGCTGCAGAAAGACTGCCAACATCATCAAAGACCCGTTGCACCCCGGCAATGCTCTCTTCTAACCTCTTCAGTAAGGCAGAAGATACAGAAGCTTGAATACATGTGCCAACAGATTCAAGAACAGCTTCTTCCCTGCTGTTATTAGACTAACGAATGGACTCTCTAAATTCAAATAATGTTAAATCTTGCTTTGTGCACCTCCTGTGCCTGTAACCTGTGTGCCTTACTTTATCTAAGCACTCTACGCTCTGTATGTCCTTGCTCAATATGATCTGCCTGTACTGCTGGCAAGACAAAGTTTTTCACTGTACTGAGGTACACGTGACTACAATAAATCAAATCAAATCAGAGTATGAACTATTTACAGTGTGTACCAAAGCTTATAGAAAAAAAATATAGGTTTTTACAGCTTTCCAAACCCGATGGCATTGGTCTTGGACAAACATGAAACTGAAGCCCAGAGCTGTTAGTACAGTAAGCACTGCTCATAGCCCAGAGATTCTGTAATTCTGTAATAATTCTGTAATTCTGTAACTGTCTCTATCATACCTTACTCTCAAACAGAATCAAATTTTAATTTTGAATACCAAGCAGTCGTCGAGTCTGGAGAGTTTGCAGCCACATTGTAAGCAGTTAAACAACTCTTAGGCTGACAGATTTGTATTTTGTCTCCCTTCAGAAAACACAAGGGATCGGTATATACCGCAGGGCAAGAGTTATAGCTGGGGGAAAGGCAATTATGAGGCGATGAGGCAAGATTTAGGATGCATAGGATGGAGAAGGAAACTGCAGGGGCTGGGCACAATTGAAATATGGAGCTTGTTCAAGGAACAGCTACTGCGTGTCCTTGAGAAGTATGTACCTGTCAGGCAGGGAGGAAGTGGTCGAGCGAGGAAACCGTGGTTTACTAAAGAAGTTGAATCTCTTGTCAAGAGGAAGAAGGAGACTTATGTAGAGATGAGGCGTGAAGGCTCAGTTAGGGCGCTTGAGAGTTACAAGTTAGCCAGGAAGGACCTAAAGAGAGAGCTAAGAAGAGCCAGGAGGGGACATGAGAAGTCTTTAGCAGGTAGGATCAAGGAAAACCCTAAAGCTTTCTGGTATGTCAGGAATAAAAGAATGACTAGAGTCAGATTAGGGCCAGTCAAGGACAGTAGTGGGAAGTTGTGCGTGGAGTCCGAAGAGATAGGAGAGGTGCTAAATGAATATTTTTCGTCAGTATTCACACAGGAAAAAGACAATGTAGTCGAGGAGAATACTGAGATACAGTCTATTAGACTAGACGGGATTGAGGTTCATAAGGAGGAGGTGTTAGCAATTCTGGAAGGTGTGAAAATAGACAAGTCCCCTGGGCCGGATGGGATTTATCCTAGGATTCTCTGGGAAGCTAGGGAGGAGATTGCAGAGC
This sequence comes from Rhincodon typus, assembly GCF_021869965.1. Classification (NCBI taxonomy): domain Eukaryota; kingdom Metazoa; phylum Chordata; class Chondrichthyes; order Orectolobiformes; family Rhincodontidae; genus Rhincodon; species Rhincodon typus. The sequence goes on along the minus strand of NC_063357.1, from coordinate 30,836,614 downwards.
CTTTGGCTTTGATCTTTATGCCGTCATTGTCTACAGGAATAGTGCCAGAAGACTGGAGGATAGCAAATGTTGTCCCCTTGTTCAAGAAGGGGAGTAGAGACAACCCTGGTAATTATAGACCAGAGGTGCCTTACTTCGGTTGTGGGTAAAGTGTTGGAAAGGATTATAAGAGATAGGATTTATAATCATCTAGAAAGGAATAATTTGATTAGGGATAGTCAACACGGTTTTGTGAAGGGTAGGTCGTGCCTCACAAACCTTATTGAGTTCTTCGAGAAGGTGACCAAACAGGTGGATGAGGGTAAAGCGGTTGATGTGGTGTATTTGGATTTCAGTAAAGCGTTTGATAAGGTTCCCCATGGTAGGCTATTGCAGAAAATACGGAGGCATGGGATTGAGGGTGATTTAGCGGTTTGGATCAGAAAT
>NC_063357.1:30820424-30835788 GCF_021869965.1 Rhincodon typus | reverse complement strand
ATAGAGACATACAAGATGATCAGAGGATTAGATAGGGTGGACAGTGGGAACCTTTTTCCTCGGATGATGACGGCTAGCACGAGGGGACATAGCTTTAAATTGAGGGGTGATAGATATAGGACAGATGTCAGAGGTAGGTTCTTTACTCAGAGAGTAGTAAGGGCGTGGAATGCCCTGCCTGCAAAAATAGTAGACTCGCCCACTTTAAGGGCATTTAAATGGTCATTGGATAAACATATGGATGATAATGGAATAGTTTAGGTTAGATGGGCTTCAGATTGGTTTCACAGGTCGGTGCAACATCGAGGGCCGAAGGGCCTGTACTGCGCTGTAATGTTCTATGTTCTATGTTCTAAGTGTTATTAGGGCATAATTCAGAACCCAAATTTGAATCGTTACCACAATGGTAACAACATAGATCCTGAGTAGTTGTGAATGCAGGAACGTAAGTATTCACTGATGCAAACCAAAGCAAAGTGACATGACTGGACTAAAGTTTAACAGAAAACTAACAGCTGAGACTGCTATAAATTGGAGGGCACTACTCTCACCCGAGTCCGGTTCTGCTTGCACTTGATTCGCACCGCCAGGATCATGACAACTACTGAGAAAGCCACAATCAGGGTCATGAGGATCCCCACATCGTAGGCGGGCTGAAGAGGAGAGAAAGAGAGATTACTGATTGAAACGTAGAGGTTATTCTATCATTTGGCATAACACTGGCTCAGTTAAAACATGACAAGCATAAGAGGCCTAATTAAGTGAACAAAATCTTAAAAATGGCATTAAGCATCTTGAGTTCAGTTTGAAAAATAAAGCTCTAAGGAAGTAATGAGGGTGGGGAGAAAAGGTATAAACACTCAGTTCTGAGTATTACAGTTCTGAGTATTCTGAACATTACCTGGTGTGCAAGACTAAGTGCTGAAGAAATTTTCACAGGAATCACAACCCTTGTAATTTTCTCTTATGGGACAACAGATCACCTTTTTAGTAGATGGGTGGATGACAAATATCAGAGGAATAATTCAGAAAACCATGACAGCAAATCATCATTACATTACTGGAGTAGGCATGCAGTCAGGGAACCATTTCCAAGAACACTTTGCAGACTGAATGTGTCACAGGATTATCAAAGATAATTACCAGCAGTTACTAGCTGTCTGTTACTCACTCCCCATCACCTACACATTTGCAACTTGACAGAATTGCTGTGTAAGAGAAATTAAACAAATGTGTAGTATATAGCTGAGGCTTGCAAGTCTCATCTCGTACAATGGAAGGTAGCAACAGTTAGCAACCCAATATTGAACTGCCTGAAGGCTGATCACAGGAAAGGAAAAGGATACAATTCATACTTGTAGCAGTTAAAGCCTATTTTTCTCTACATGGTTATTGGAATGTGACCCTCAACTCAGTTATCTATGATATAGTCTTCAATGGTCAGAATTTGTATGTACTTCTGTGTTCCAGCCTTCAGTTCCCTCCCATGCCCCATTTAACACATGCAGTTCAAAGCACTCAATAATCAGAAGAATACTGTTGTTGCTTTTCAGAAGGAAAAGAAGGTTCACATATGTGATTCTGGATATTGGCAATTTAAGATACAAGGAAAGGTTATAGATATTGGATTTGTTTTCTTTTGGAAAAGGAATTTTCAGCTGACCTAAACAAAGTTTTTCAAATAAAGGGAATTAGCAAAATTGCTCCAGTTACATTGCTCACTGCGCTGAATGGTTTACATTCTAGGTTAAAAATATTTCTACAAGGTTTCACAAGTGGTGAAGAGGAAGGGAGCAATCATGATAGAGGATTTAGGAGAAGTGAATGAAGACAATCTTTTGGGCAGGAGGGAAAGAGACGGCAAATGGGCCAAGTTTTTAAGGGATAGAGCTTCAGAGTGCTGGTGGAAGAATGCTGAAGGTACTTAATGACCCAAAGTATAATGGGGGAAACAAGGTGTGAGGGAAAGGGCATTAAGGCAGGTGGTATAAAATGGTTATAGAGACAATTAAATGTATTTCTGTAGAGGAAAGGTAATCGGTCGGATTGCTCATTGGAAAGTGATAAACTTTGTTTCTAAAAGTCTCTGTGGGGTAATTTATGAAAACATCAATCAGGATTAATCTTTACAGAGACAGGCTGGCGTACCATGGAAAGTTATAGATTTTATTTTTTAAAGAGATCCCACAAATTTCAGATTCCCTGTAAGAAAGTATTTCACGCTGACCCATAGCTCTGGCTTTTAGTGACAGATATTCAACGCTCAGATGTGATCTCCCTTCCACAAAACGAACCCACACAATAGGAGGTTAAAACACACAAAAATACTTCAAAGTTTAACGAATGGTGGATGGGTTAAGGGAATGAGTTGTTAAATCATGTTTTTTCCCCACCTACTTAACATGTAACCTGCGAGTCCATCCAATCCAACCAATATAGCTGGGATCATAATTTGCCTGAATTATCCCAACTTTGGAATATTTTAACCTGATAAAGCTTTGACAACGTGAGAATGGTATTGTAGGCTTGATGGGGGTCAGTATTATTCTACTGAATAAATGAAGGCTTCAGGAAATGCTCTTAGTTGAATGAATAGAGAAGGGTTTTTGTTTATCTTAAAGTGCTCACAGCCTGTAGTCACATTTCCTACCTCAATCTTAGATCTTCTAGATTTAATTAGAATGTTTTAGACTTTCTATTGAAAAACATATACAATGGGGAATTACTTTGAGACTGTCTTAAAGACAGACCCCAGGAAACATCCATCCACACATTAGTTATGGGATAATTAGCTTGATGAAGCCACATCTGTCTCAGATGCTTTAGAACCAAGTATTTCACAAAAGGTTTATATACAGTTTATGTAGATAGCCTCACATCCTCCTGCTCACTTGGTGGCCCAATTTTAAGACCTCTGTGAAAATAGTTGGAAATTAATTCTGAATAAGTTACTTAAAAATGCTTTGCAGGTGATACTGTAGGTAACCATTAATGAAGCAGCAAGTATAGGCAGCTCGGTACTTGAATATTATGAACCTACTGCTAATTAGACAATGTGCCAAAAATGATGAAACAGCAGGAAGGCTGAGTGGGTCCCCAGGCTGAATGTGGTTCTGTGCTGGTGTCGGGTTGCATACACAGGACTTGGGATCTTACACAAATTCATAGTTAATGAGAATACATCCCCTTGACCTTCAAGTCTTTAGCTGAGCTTGAGGTACGTATTTCTGACATAACACTTACCCGACCCAGTCTGTCACTCTTGACATGAATCCTGACCACTGCTTCGCCATTGGTGTTGATGACCTTCATCAGCTGGGTAGCATCCCGGCCTTGGATCAGGATAACTGGACGAGGCAAAAGATCCTCTTGATTCTGTTTCAGCTACCAAGAGGAGGAGGAAAAGCCATGTAAAGGAGTGTCTTATTGGAGGATTGATTAATTATCTTGTATTCAGCAATACACATAGGTATTTCACTTGTAATTTGAATTTTACCAACACAGAATTAATAGAGACTGTCTACAACTTGATGCTTTACATTCCTTGGACATCACCACCCCAATGGCAAGGATACAAAAGAAATGCAGTGTTTACAAATGCAAAAGGGCTTCAACACTCAGGGCTACATGATATAAAAACACAGATGGATTACAAATTGGCATAGACTCATTTTCACAGTAAGAGAGGCAGAATTTACCTACATTTCTTAAAGAAAAAGACAGGACAATAAGGCTACAAGGATTCCATTAACACTGAACATTATGGGTAAACTCTGCATGTCCCCATGAAACTGAACACACAACTCGTGGAGACAGCAAGAGAGAGAATCTGAATCCCACAGCTGAATACAATACTGATTACAGCTTGTCCAGACTGTACACTCAACCACACTGCTCATTAAGTGACCAATTATTTCCCTTACTACCAGTATTACATATTAACTTTTCAATTGTAGGATTAGATGAGAAGTCTTCTTCTCAAACAGCTCCAGCATTTATGAAACTTGCATCAGCATTGAAATATGCTTCCTTATTTCTCTGAAGAGTCTATGATGCTCTTTAACAGGTGGCGTAGTGAGACCTTTTTATTGAAGAGATGCATGTCCCTGATCTGCATGATCAACTTCAGACTTAATATGAAAATTGCCTGATGTAGGAACATCAGCCATAATTTCTTGATCCATTATGTTACAATCAGTTGGTTCACTGTTGGAACTTGAATATCCCATATGCTGCTTAGAATCTTTTGATTTCCCCTCACTATCAACTTTTAGCTTTCCTTTTACATTCTAACACATTTAAAACATCCACAACCAATTTATACAAGGTTCTCAGTCATCTTTTATGATCACCTTAATCAACTACTATGGTGTCATTCTTCACATTTTCTGTTTTCTCTCCTGTCACAAAGTTTTAACAGGTTTCCATTATTCCCCACTGTTAATATTCATTGCATTGTCCATGGTATACTCTTGATCTTAGCTTCAAAGCTCACTTTAATAAGCCCAGTGGTGAGTCCCTCCATTTCCATGGTATCCCTAGTTTCCTTGTGGTAGCTTTACAATCCAAAGCTATTATTGGGTTTCACTTGATTATTCTGTGCTATCATTAATTTAAAAAAAAACGTCCAAGCAACTTGTTCATTTTTGTAAAGGCTTCAGTTTTCAGAAAAACAGGGATTGACCCCACTTTTTGATAATTACAGAAACAGTAACCAAATTATTAACATTTATAGAATGTCAATGTCAAGGTTTTAGCTCTTCAAATCTCCTCACTGTGCTCTCTAATTAACTACATTACTATAGAAGGACATTGAGCAAATGATTTCAGTGGGGTTAAGACAATTTGATAAGTTTCTTCAGAAAGATAGGTCTGGTTGAACTCAGAAAGCAGGACAAATAATTTCAGCCAAATGGTCTTTTCCTTTAAAAAATGGATTTTTGTGTTGCTTTCCCATCTGTTAATACTTGATTGCTCAGTGTAACAAAAGTCCTAAAGTCAGATTGATTTCAGTTTCTCATATGAAAGTCATATGCCAAGTGAAGCTTAGAATAGTTCTCTCCACATGTACCACCCATTCACTGATTTAACTATAGTAGTTAGCATTTGGGCTCTCAGCTCAAATGAATAAGCCAGTTCTTCCATAATATACAAGTATTTATCCACTTTGGACATTATTTTTATAAAATTTGAATTATGTATGAATTATGCCTCTTAGCTTTAGATTCTTGGCACAACACAAACTTGTAATTAGTATCAATATCTAATCTACAAATCTAATCCTGTTTATCTCACATGTCTGGTTATATAAATGCGACACTCTTTGAACTAGTTACATTTTCCTGTTCAGTCCAACCACCCCTCATGATGCTAAAGTAACAGATTGGAGAAAGCTGCATTTTACTTACACATGTCCACATATCAATGTTCAAAGAGCTGATCTTTGCCATTATTCCTTCATGCCATTGCATAATTTGCCACTTTCTTACAATTACCCTCTTCAAAACAGAATCCACCCTTGAACTGATGAGTGTGTCTTAGTGCTCAGTGTTCGGTGTTCAAGTTGTGAACAGTTATACAGTTCAGTGTGTGCTTAAACTAAGGGACGCAAAAGTGCAATATTTGATGTTTTTGGATTTTTACTTCTGTAGTAGACATGCTCAGTCACAGCCTTCTTGTGTCTATGGAGGTTGAAAGGTTGATCTGCATTCTGGGCAGAGGCCATAATCTAGGGTGATACTTCAGTGGTATTTATACTAAGTGCTGTTTTGTCATAAGTATGGTCCTTCTAATCAGATATTAAACAGAGGCTTTTTTTTTCAGTTTTTGGTTTATGGGATGTGGACAGTGCTGGCTTGGGCATCAGTTCTTTCCTATCCCTAACCGCCCTTGAGCAGGTGGTGAGCCACTTTATTGAACCTCTGCAGTTCATCTGAAGGCATCCCCACGCAGCTACTAGGTAGAAAGTTCTGAACTTTGACCCAACTACAATGAAGGAACCACAAAATATTTCCAATGGTGGATCACGTGTGGCTTAGATTGGAATTTGCAAGTGGTGATGTCCCCATGTGTCTGCTGCCCTTGTCCTTTGAAATTGGTACAAGTTGTAGATTTGGGAGGTGCCACTGAAAGTAAAATCTTGGTGGATTTTGCAGCATATTTTCAAAATAGTACACACTGTAGCCAAGATGCACTGGTGGTGATACCAGTGAGTGTTTGATGTGATGGACAGGATGCCAATCAAAAGGGGTTAAATTCATCCTGGATGGTGTTGCTATTGTTATTTATATGCCTCCATAGATAGGGAGGCTCCATGATAAACTGAGGCCCTGTCTTCCCTGTTCTGGAGGTTCAGAACAATGTTATAGTGTCTGTGCCAAATTCTGGAGAATAACAGGATGTGTTTCCCCTGAATTAACTAACATTCTTCATTTGTTGCACCCATGACTGGTTTTGGGACCTTGTTAAAACTGGTTGTGGATGTCCATCTCCAAAGAAGTCATTAAATGCTCAACTGGAAGTAAATATGGTTTCAATAAACGTTCCCAAAGAATTCGAGATATCGTCTGTTCAGTGATGGGAACTCCTCAGTAACGAATTGGATGACTAGGATCTATGTTTGGAAAGGTGTGCACTTACATTACTGTTCTGGTGAGAGGTGACAATCAGATGCTTTTGTTGAGTTATGGAAAAATGGACTTTAACAAAAGATCATATTTTCCCCAAATTATTCCCAGGTTGTGCAGCCTGTAGGTTGCCAACTGTACAATGAATCTAATAAGTCTGAAAGTCTTATACTGATCCTGTCAGTTTCTCTCATTCCCTCATGTATTGTGCCTTAAAATGGTAAAATTTCTCAGCATTTCTTCAACTTTCTGAGTTTCCCTAAGATAGATCCACAATGTACATCCTAAGGAGTGGGATACTCTAAACAATGGAACTCAATTTCGTTCCAATGGTTAATGACAGTGGCAGTGAATACTTATCTTACCTGACCCACAGCACTTGCATCATCTGTTACATCAAAAATCACTGCTGTGGCACCTCTCTGAATAGCAAACTTGGCCTAAAGGAGACAAAGACAAAAGTGGTGAAAATATATATAACACATCCTACTCCACAAAATTGTCAAACCAGAAGCTTCCTTATTTGTGACTGTTAAATAAAGTTAAGAGGCTCCAGATGGCTATCTAGATAAAGATAATAAAGATGGACAATAACTGGAAATATCACTGACCATCTCTGCTATACATTCTTCAGAAGTGAAAAAGTAGGATACAACACCTTTGTATGAGAGAGTTAGCAGCACAATAATGACGGTACAAACATCGGATCAGATGCCATATAAACAAGAGATACAGCACCATGTGGGGAAAACAGCAATTGAGTGTGACGGTGGGTTTCTGAGTAATTAGGTCACTAAAGACATTGTAGTTATTGTCTGTGGTTTGTACTCGAGGTTTCTTAAAAAATAACAATTGTTGCACATTCCCACACAAATCTTTTGTCCCAGTTTTGAATTTTATAAGGTTCACATGTTTCAGAGAATTATTTAATCCCCGGATTCCCCATCAACTCTTTAATCTGTAAATGCCCAAGGCATCAAATATTTCTAAAGTTCAAATGTACACTGAATGCGTAAACCATTTTGAGACATCCAGGCAACTGAAAACTGACAATTCAGCAGGGGGCGCTGATTATCCATCTAAATCATATGCAGCACCTCCAGATACTTTACAATTCAGCAATGCTTAGGCACAAACAGAATTCTACCTTTAACAGATACTGTCACACACAGGGCTCCACAATTCAACAATGAGACATGGTCAGGCACACAGCACTCCACAGTTCAACATTGGTGGAAACATAACTACTTCCCTTGATCCATGTGCAGTTACCCAAGAATGAACTGCGTATGATTTTTAGTTACATCTTTCAACGTATTCATAGCAAAGCAACCTTTTCTTTGCTGAGGCACAACATATTGAGGGCAAAAATTCAGAAGATCCTGAACTCTCCAAAGTGATAACTTCCGCTCAAATCTTCACAGAACAGCTGAATAACAAGCTAAAAAGCTGACTCTTGGCATCCTTTTAAGTGTGAGGGTTTTAAACTGTCACAAGTGTAAGCTGATGCTTACTGTTGTTCAATCTAGAAATGCAAAAACATGACTGATAAATATTTCTTAGCCAACTGTACAATGAATCTAATAAGTCTGAAAGTCTTATACTGAGCCTGTCAGTTTCTCTCATTCCCTCATGTATTGTGCCTTAAAATGGTAAAATTTCTCAGCATTTCTTCAACTTTCTGAGTTTCCCTAAGATAGATCCACAATGTACATCCTAAGGAAAGGGATACTCTAAACAATGGAACTCAATTTCGTTCCAATGGCGCATGTACATTTTACAGTCTACACACTGCATGCCCAGCAGGATCGAACTTTACCAGGGGCTGGAATGGTCCTAGCAAATCCATTTACAATGGACGAATTTCAGTAAGCACATTTGATATGTGTTTTCCTACTTCAAAACACCTGAAGTGCTGGGATTCCATCCCCTGGACATACAAGACTTTCCATCTCAAAATACAATTTAACAATCACCAAATAAAATATTCCTCAGTGGTAATCAGATCTCAGAATGCCATATATTGCCTTATGATTGCAATCTAATAACTTAATATTAACTTTGGTGCCTGTGAATGCAATGTTTGTACATAATAGTTAGCTATAATAAATGTCTGCTGGATTCTTCCATACCACAATATCCTTGACCAGTGTCTTATGTTACAGGAGATAACATAAGCATTTCTACATCAGTTACAAATACCCTGCTGGAAGCAAGCTCACATCATGCTATTCATAGTGGTCATTGTCAAAGAGTTCCAATATCGTCATGGCAGATATTTGGAAAACTAATTATGAACCAAATGAACAGAGAATTTGGGCAAAGGAACAGTTTTTCACCCATTATTAGCATCCGTTTCTATGTACAAACAACTATACAGATCTGTAGATAATAGTACAACACAAAATTTTAAGTGTTTCCACTCTACATGTTAGCCTTAATTATGGATGTGTATCCAGAGACACCTTTACTGAATTACAAGTAATCAAATATATATGCAGTTCTATTTTACAGATCGAGCAATAGATAATTCCAAGAATAGAACGATGAAAATCCTACTTGCTGTTTGCAAAGAGGGCTTTCAGGGAATTTACACAGATGTTCTTTCCATAGACAATCACAATAATCCAGAAAAGATTGGGAAAGTTCTCAGAGACCACCACAAGATACAAATTAACTTTAGGATTAACAATTCCAGATATTGTCAGACAGACAGCAACCTCAATAATCTATTGACCAGGTTGTCAGAAGTTGTCGCAAGGAAATGTCAATTTTCCGAAATGGAACTATCAGAGACTCATTGAGTTTGTCATTGCCTCTACACTATTTAAAGTCTTGCAGAAGGATCTGCTAGGCAAGGGAAAGGGGCTTAACCATTGGCACATTACTTGAGTATGGACACAAGTATGAAGCCATCATGTCAATACTTATACATTTTAAGTACAGACAACATTATTACTATAGTCAACAAAACACATCAAACCAACAAAATTGTTACAAAATGGGGAACATCAATCTACCCAAAAGCTGATCAGCTTTTCTTGATATCTGTAAAGCATGTAGCACAAAAAGCCATTAGGCACATGTGCAGGAAATCTGGTTTCAAAAGCCAAGCCAAAGCTCAGAACAAAACATAGCTGACTAACAAAATGGTACAACAGCACAACACTGGCAGAACAAAAATTGTTCAGGTACACAAACACATCAAGTTTAGAGTCAACCAAGCAAAAGGCAAATATTAGAAGATATGATCAAGTTTTGCGTGATGTTAACGTCAAACACTGCGTGGACGGTATAAGATGATCAGAGTCTTTACAATCATGAAAATTAAAGTGTCCTGGAAAGGCAGAACAATAAATTCTAACAGCCAAACCCAACACAGGAGCTAGTGCCAACATATTACCAATACACATCTGAAAGACACCTATCTCAGCAAATGACACTCGATAGCATAGCCTGAAAGAGACCATCTTATAGCATATAATGGATCATCCATTTTGTGCATTGCAGAGCCAATACACAAGCTAATCTTGGCCTCCTGAAATTCTCTACCCACTAGATAACAACAGTGCAGCAGTGGTTCAAGACTACCTGTATGCACAGATCTCGATATAGTCACAATTCCTGAAATTCAAATCACAACCAATGTGGCAGAACAGACATGTGGCATGATTGAATTAGTGATCACAAACATCTGTACACAGATGAGTTTGATGTGATTAACAATTTTAAGGGTAACGCAGTACTGCATCTTGAAGATGATGCAACCACATTTACTGATTCTCCAAGGAAGTGCAGCATGCACATTTCAGTGAAGTTTTGAGTGGAACTGAATGAGATGGAGTGAAAAGGTATAATTCAGAATGTCTACCACCATACAGATTGGTGTAGCTCCACTGTGTGTTTTAAACAGTGATGGCAACCTAAGGGTTTGTTTAGATCTAAAGTACCTCAACCATTCATTTAAAAGGCATCCAAACAAACTACCAGCAGTGGAAGAATTAAACAATAAGTTTTCCAGAGCAACATTCTTCTCCAGTCGAGATGCGAAACATGGACATTGGTCTGTCCATTTAATCTTAAATGGTTATAACATATCGGGTGTCATTTGATTGGTAGAGTTTCTGATGGTTAACGCTTGAGTACTCAGTTAGCCAAGACACATTCGAGCGGCATAAGTATAGGATCATTGAGAACATACCTGGTTGTATTTGCAATTCTGATGATATCACAACCGTGGTTAAGACAAAGAAAGCACATGACCACAACTTTCACTTACTGATGCCAGCACTGTGTTAATATGGTTTGACACATAGCAGCACAAACTGCAAGGGCAACATTAGCCAGATAAATATCTTTTGGCCCTTTTATTCCAACCATCAAATCCGTCCTGATCCAGCTAAGATTGAGATGTGAAACAAATGCTTTGTTAGACAAATCTTGCTTACGATAATACTGCAAAAACCAGAGAAGTTACAATTCCTAAAGCAGAAACAGTAAAAAGTCACAGGCGCATGTCTTTTTTGATGCAGAACTTATTCTCTTTGGTTCAACAACCTGTCAACAGATAAGCCAACTATTCCAATATATAGCACGATATATTAATTTGGTATTTGGTATCATGTTGTTGCACACCTACTTATTTGTCAATAAATTTGCCATTAAAACTGATCATAGCAATTCAAAATGAAATGCTACAAACCAATGATGAGTGCGCCCCTTGTCAAGATCCAAGCATATAACTTTGAAGTGAGATACCAGGTACCAGAATGATTAAATATGACATGTGCAAGTTACCCAACTCAGACAAAGACTAAGGTGAACTCTTGAACTACACGTTAATGCAAACTGTGTTCAAAGTTGATGCGTTATACTTTGACCAGTGCCCCAGTGAACTGTTGATGAACACTTACAAGAGCCGCAAAAGATCACTATCTAAGGATGGCATGAAATATTACAGTGGTACCTAACAAGATTTGTTCATTTTGAGCATACAGAGTTCAACTTGCTATATCACACAAGTCATTTTTAAGGATAAACCAGGCATAGTAACTGAAGTATTATTCTAAGATATCATGTCCATGTTATCATGGACACATAGGTATTCAGCGTACAAGATGGCAAGCACATGAATCAGGATATTCAATGACAACACATCTGAGCCATGCCATACCAAACCTATCAACCCCAGCAGCAGAGTTAGCCTCTACATTCACACAATGTTCCAACCATTTGCTGGATGGAAGTGTTAACACATCTATCCACAATCAAGGGGAAAATTACATCTTTGTGACAGACTATTTCTCCAGACTTTCCATCACTCACTGACTTATCAGCACAACAAGCGTAACAACTGTGGACAAAACAGCATTATTTTCAGTTTATTTGGTAGTGTGGATCATATAGAGTCTGACAATGCTTTGCAATACACTAGCAAACTGATTCAAAACGTGCACCAAGTAGGGAGTGGCCCATATGATATTGCACCCCACCATCAATGGTCTAGCAGCAAGTATGGCACATACTATCAAATCAATGATCACTAACTGTCAAGTAACAATGCAAGGTTTTTGTACTGCACTGCTGCATCTCTATGCAACATCAACGGAGTCAAGATTACCATCCCAGCTCAATTTACATCCAAACAGCAAGTACAAATGACCTTGCCCTTTCTTCAGACAGAGGGGAGAATGGACCAGATACATGATGAGGATAACTTCGAAAACTATACGCTGGGAAAAAAATGCAGGTTGGAAATCCAAATATGTGGATTCCAGCAAAGGCTTTGAAAATATTCAGCCAGCCCAGATAATCCAAAATGATTACTGATCATGGTGCTACATTGAGGGAACAGAAGGCAGCTCAGACTAATCTACAGCACACTGATCATACATGAAAAAAGTGAACAATAAAACCCTAATAAGGATTATACCATGATGTTGACAGACAACAAACAACAGCAAGATAACCAAGTTGTCAAACAAATACAACACTGAACAACATGCACCTCTCCAAGAGGGTATATGATCATCAGATTAGGACAAATTGTCAAACTTCCAAAGTGTTATATTGATCTCTGTAATATCGGGCTTGTAAACTTTTTCCCTGTTGTATAATTAATGGATTGGCATGCAGTTACAGACAATTATGCAAATCTCTTTGAATTAAGTGTGCATCTTTGGAAAAAGGGTAATGTTACATTGTGTCTCAGTGAATTTGTCAGTATATAGTTGACAGACATAATCATAGTATTATTGCTGTTACAAAGCATGCGACCTAAGGGCATAAAGTCCTCACATATTTCATTTTACATTGGGATCACTTGAAGCATGCTGCTTAATTCTGGTTTGTTGCGATCTGAAATCTTAATGTTAATCAAGACACTTGTATGCTTATGAATGTAATGTTTGTACATAATAATTAGCTTAATAAATGTCTACTGGATTCATGAATGCTACAATTTTCAGAGCCAATTTCTTACGTTAAGGGAGACAACAAAAGCATTGTCACAGTTGGTAAAACATCTGGTGGTAAATTTACACCACTATCCACCTGGGTTGGAGTTATCAAAATTGTTCAGGGCCTTTCAAACAACGTGGATGAAGAAGGTAGGAACTAGCATCGATGTGATGACCACCAACAGGATTATCATCAGGCAAGAGTGCACTCCAAACTCATGCTATTGGCCATTACTTTCATTAAGTGTGCTCTGTCCATGAAGTACTGAGGTCAGAATTCCAGAAAAGGATTTAAAGGAGTAGTGACATATGTAATCAGTGCCATTCACAAGAACCATCAAAGCATCTGCCATAGTGGAAAGCAATATTCCAGACAAAGATCAAACAGTAACACAGGCAATACAATGCAATAATTCTCAACTCTGAGACAAATCCTTCCATGATCGAAGACTTCACTTTAGGGGCAGTGAGGGAGGTTATTCTCACTGATTGATTTCTTTAAGTTAATTTTAGTTCTTTGTGATCTTGAAGCTTCAGCTGAGACCAATGTTTAGAGACCACAGTGACCTCTATTCGTGTTTCTGGCTCATGCAAGTCAGAAGAGGTACTCAAAAACAACTAAAAGGAGAACTTGTTTGGAATCATAAATATTAATCAGGGCAAGTGAAGTATCAAAGTCAGGGAGCATGAGACTGAAAAAAGACACAGTGATCAAGAGCTTCTGTCTATTTCGCCAGAAGAGTTTGAGTGACAACATTGGTTGAAATGCAGGTTAAACTCAACTTTTTCCCCTGGGAAATTCAAGAAAGCAATTTAAAATTCATATTCCACCAGCAATTTCTCCTTCAAACTGGTAGGGAGCTGCATAGTCAATGAACCTGAACTCAGGCATGTCTAAGTCATGCAGTAATGACCAATGACTCAACACCTATCAAATTAACTACTGATCAGCTTTACCAGTTTGAGAGAGAGCCCTTTGGCCTCAGAGGATAAAAGGAGTGTTAACTGGTGCCACCTCACCCAGCCAAGTGTTCATTCACAGGGAGCAAAATGATTTGCGTTTGGATTGCTCCAGGCATAAACCAGGAAGCAAAAGATAAACAATGACAGTTGGAAATGTAATCTTTAAAAAATGCATTGCAAAATATTAATCATTTGCAGGAAAAGAAATACTGTCAATGTTTCAGGCGGTGACAGAGGCTGGACACTTTTAGTGAATTTTGATAAAGGGCTCCCTGATATTGTATTACCTTCTCTCTCCTTCAGATGTCAACAAACCTTACTGCGCTCTGTCCAGCATTTACTATTTTAAAACCTGTGTCTCGTGCTGCAGCTTCTTGCTGTTTGTTATTGGGGCAGTCATACATATTTTGCTAAAAGGTCAAGACCTCTCCACTCCAGTTGAAAGCAGGCATCTTAAGGGAGGTGATCACCTGGAGCACTGCTTCTCTGCAAACATGCTCCAGCGCATCTCAGCCTTTGATCCCATAGCTTAAGCTTCTCCTTTCACATTAAACATTTATTTACTCTGAACACCTGACCCTCAGGGCCTTTCTCTCATTGTGTTTGCTGGCTTGCTTTAGAAAGCAGTTCAGCTCAAAATCAGAGCAAATGCTTCCCAAAAATCACTTACCAAAACGGCTAAGGTCCAACAAATGGAGATAACAGAAAAGGACAAAAACCCACTTTACAAAGGTACTTATGTCGTTCACTGTTCATACGCCACCATACGAACATTATCAAAACAATGTAAATCATTGAGTCTTGTTCTGTGTGAATTTGTGTTGAAGATACACTTTACATTTCACATACTCAGCATCACCCTTGAGCACTCAACTCCGGTATAAATAGTTTCAGATGCCACCTCCAGAGTCATGGAATGTTCCAGGACTCGAATCCTGTAGGAACTCATCCCATTTGCTTTCTTATTTCTCTTTTGCCACGCTCGGTTCTGTGGATCTGGGAGTTTGGCTTTCTTTGCTGTTGCCTTATAAACTGATAAATCTCAAATCACAGCACAACTATCATAATCAGCAACAATATAGTTACAAATATATGGGCATGTGGATTTAAATTATACACGACCCTCATGACTCCATGAAGCGAATTTATGTGGGTCATGAAAGTATAATCTTGAAAACCTTGCCCAAATGTATCGTGTGATTTCTCAGTTTCCTAAAATGGTTGTTCTGTGGGCTCAGAGATAGTAGGAACTGCAGATGCTGGAGAATCCGAGACAACAAGGTGCAGGGCTGGATGAACACAGCAGGCCAAGCAGCA
>NC_063357.1:30800500-30820414 GCF_021869965.1 Rhincodon typus | reverse complement strand
GGGAGGAGGGGATAGGTGGGAGGAAGAACAGGTTAGGGAGGCAGGGACGAGCTGGACTGGTTTTGGGATGCGGTAGGGGGAGGGGAGATTTTGAAACTTGTGAAATCCACATTGATACCATTGGGCTGCAGGGTTCCCAAGCGGAATATGAGTTGCTGTTCCTGCAACCTACGGGTGGCATCGTTGTGGCACTGCAGGAGGCCCAGGATGGACATGTCGTCTGAGGAATGGGAGGGGGGAGTTGAAATGGTTCGCGACTGGGAGGTGCAGTTGTTTATTGCGAACCGAGCGTAGGTGTTCTGCAAAGCGGTCCCCGAGTCTCCGCTTGGTTTCCCCGATGTAGAGGAAGCCACACCGGGTACAGCGGTTGGCCTGCTGTGTTTATCCAGCCCTGCACCTTGTTGTCTCGGATTCTCCAGCATCTGCAGTTCCTACTATCTCTGATTCAAGATCTAGTACTGACCCTGGACACATCACTTCCGACTCTCCAACAACTGATAACTCTCATCTTTGTTTTTTGTCTAACAGATAATTTTCTGTCGATGTTGCTGAATTTCCTCTTATAGCACATATACATCATTTTTCCAACATATGTTTTTAGTGATACTTCATCAAATGACCATTGAAAATTCACACACACCGTATCTATTTCATTTGTTATTTCTACAAAAAAAATGTTATATTTGCTAAACATGGCTTTCTTAACAAATCTACCCTTGATTAAGCCACATGTTTCTAAATGCTTGGAAGTACATCAATTTGTGGATTTTTGAACTTTCTCAATGACTGACAAATTGTTCTGTGGATTTGATGAGGATTAGTTTAAAATGCTCTTTTTATTTTAACAATTTTTGCTTACCTTCCTTTTCATTTACCCATTATAATTTACATTTGTGATTAAGTTAATATTATTAGTTGCACTTTTATTATACACTGCCCTTTTAAATTTCACTTGAGGTGAATTTATTTATCCATGGAATCCTACACTTTGATACAACCCTGTTTTCTTTGCTACAATTGGATGTATTTATAGTCTGTGCAGATCACATTTGAAGAATTTTCATTTCTGATTTGTCAATATATTTACCAACTGTTTCACGCAGTTCATTCAGGTGAGGTCCCAATCATTTCTTCGCATTTTGAAATTTTTTTTAGCGTAACATCCTTAGTCTTGACTCACTGCTATCATGTCCTATTCTTTCACTGAACCTACCATGTTGCAGTTACTATTTCCTAATTGTTCTCTCACAGAACATCAATTTATTTTCCAGAAAATAAAGGGGATGCTTTTTCTTTTGTTAAACAGGGAAATGGGAAGCTGTCTTGGATGCATTACGAGTTATAGTGAAGCAAAAGTGATGTATATTGTTACCTGTGAGATAATTAATATCCAGCAATATTACTGCCCTCATCTTAACATGGAATTCTAAACTGTCTGCAAATCTCCCCCACTATCTCGTGTTTGATGGTCTGTAACACTCAGTAGGAATTGTAGCAATTATCATCAAATATCTTAACACTGTCTATATACGCGTTTACTCTTAATACAATCCCTGGAATATCCTTACGGATCATTATTGTGATAGACCCAAATACTCCACACATTGAACTCTCCTCAAGATCTTGTAACCAGGAATATGATCATTAAACATCATATACAACATAAACCGCATCACCACTGTAGGTCCATTCCTAATTTTTAATATTTTACTATTTCAGTTGTGTTTTGAAAGCTCTTTGTAGTCACATACGTAGATATTCCACCCAATCTTGAAAAACATTGACGCTTTTTTTTCCTGACAACAAATCCATTGGTGACGTGTACAAAAGGTTTTGCCCCAGTTTCTGAACACAGTAACTTGGACAGCAGATACCAACTGCTCTCTTTACGAGCAGCAAAACCATTGTCTATATGCAGAAACTTGACTCTCGTGCTTTGTGAATGAGCAATAAAGTCCTAAACTTCCAATGCATCCACTACTATCACAGGGTTTAGCTATAGAGTATCAACACAGAGGGAAAAAATACTCACAGTTGAACAAACTTATCAACACTATCTACAACACTTACAGTATGTTTAACTAATACCCCAGGCTGGTTAAATAGTCCATGGATCAAGAACAGAACAAAGAACAAAGAAAATTACAGCACAGGAACAGGCCCTTCGGCCCTCCAAGCCTGCACCGATCCAGATCCTCTATCTAAACCTGTCGCCTATTTTCCAAGGATCTGTATCCCTCTGCTCCCTGCCCATTCATGTATCTGTCTAGAAAAATCTTAAATGACGCTATCGTGCCTGCCTCTACCACCTCCGCTGGCAACACATTCCAGGCACTCACCACCCTCTGCGTAAAGAACTTTCCACGTGTATCTCCCTTAAACTTTTCCCCTCTCACCTTGAAATTGTGACCCCTAGTAATTGAGTCCCCCACTCTGAGAAAAAGCTTCTTGCTATCGACTCTGTCTATACCTCTCATGATTTTGTAGACCTCAATCAGGTCCCCCCTCAACCTCCATCTTTCTAATGTAAATAATCCTAATCTACTCAACCTCTCTTCATAGCTAGCACCCTCCATACCAGGCAACATCCTGGTGAACCTCCTCTGCACCCTCTCCAAAGCATCCACATCCTTTTGGTAATGTGGTGACCAGAACTGTACGCAGTATTCCAAATGTGGTCGAACCAAAGTCCTATACAACTGTAACATGACCCGCCAACTCTTGTACTCAATACCCCGTCTGATGAATGAAAGCATGCCGTATGCCTTCTTGACCACTCTAACGACCTGCGTTGCCACCTTCAGGGTACAATGGATCTGAACACCCAGATCTCTCTGTACATCAATTTTCCCCAGGGCTTTTCCATTTACCAAAAACAGAAGTCGCTGGAAAAGCTCAGCAGGTCTGGCATCATCTCTGAAGAAAAAATCAGAATTAACGTTTCAGGTCCGGTGATCCTTCCTCAGAACAATATTCAGAAAAAAAGCATGGGAGCTATCTAGGTTTCTTACTGTAGTGATTGGAACCAGGTGAGTCTTCTTTACAATGAGATCCTTGATTTGGGGTGTTAACCTGAGCCAATTGAGGAGCCCTGGCTGACCAATATAAACAGGGAATTCAGAATTTCCTCACTTCAGGGACTGACTCCAAGCTGGCTGGCCATAGCCAGTGTACTGTGCACATGTAAATAAAGGGTGGCTTGGTAATGGGATACCAATCTGTGCAGTTATTTCTCTAACCTAATGTCAATCCATCTATAAAGATCTAAAACAGGCAAAAATGTTGTGATTATAATGCTGCTTATGTAAGCTTGGTGTGAATCAACTGGTTCAACATTTCACATCATTGGCTGCTTTGGAGCATCTTGACTGTGAAAAATACTAAAAAAATGCAATATTTTATGTATTTTGTTGATTATACAGAATGTTACAGCTCCTTGTGCAAGTTGCTATCCAAAGGAGACAGGCTTCTAAAAGTTCAAAGTAATATGAAAATAAATGCAACCAAAACTTCAGTGCAAAGGGAATTTGAATCTTGAACCAAAGTAGTACAGGGGTCGCATCTATTGTGGTCTGTGGTATGTAGCCAGGCAATAAAAAAGCAACTAAACAAGGTCCTTCCAGTCACTGCAGCACACCTACATAGGACAATGCTCCTACGGAGACAAAGCAATATTGGTTACAAATGACCAGGAGGGAGAATCCATTAAAACTCCCCCACACAACTCCTGGTCAATCTTAACTTTCACTAGTTAACTGCTGAGCTACAATGGGACTTACACGGAAAGGAATGTGACATGCTGAAAGCTAAATACTTTCCCTCGCAAATAAAAATCTTTCACAGCTCAGAACACGTCTTGTTCGGCACTTGAAAGAACTCGAGATGCAGCTGTTACTGCCTATTCTTGAACTATGTGAGAAATTCAGTGTAATTAGGTTATTGTGTAGCCCCCGAGTCTGGGTGGGGCCTGCTGAGGCTTCCTTAATCTGTACCACTTTGACACATTTGCAGTCAGACAATTGCAGTTCACAGTCAGCATCAGGGCTGTGAGTGAGTTTGGCTTGTGGGGGTTGGGGGGAAAAGGGGAGAGAGGGCATTGCAAGGAGTGTCTCTGTGACAGCTGCTGAGTTTTCAAGCTTCTTTACATGGAGACCTGTGGCCTTCCTGTACCCCTACGTGACATGCCTAGTAAACAGAGGGACTGTTTTCTTTGGCAGCAGATCAGTCACTGCTTTCCTGCTTACTTGTTCGCTCTGCAGACTTCCCTGGCACAGTTTTGATAGTTGCTTAAGTGACCTGCTGCTTTCTTGTGTTAGTTAATCTAATGGACCATGGACTCTTTTGGAGGTTTAGTAGGTATTCCTGCTGTAAATACTGCCTGGAATGTTCTGTACTCCAAAATATTCTTCCCCGCAAAGATGTATGCTTATAGTAAACCAGATTGCAATGTAATGACTTGGAATTCCCAAAGAAGCTTTAATGTATGGGCGCAGTGGGAGGAGTGTGCGTGGGCTGTCAGAATTGGGGATCAGGTATGGGAAAGGAATGAGATTTGTTCAGCCTACATGTTGCTGCGCGCGCAGAGGTCTTGCAGCTGCCGGATGCTGTATTTGGAAAAGAACAAAAAAACTGAAGAGGCTTACAGAAAAATTGATTGTAAAATGACTCATCTCCTGACTCCAGCAAGTGATTAGTAAACTAGTGCTGGGTAAAGTTGGGGGCAGTCTGTTCCTGTTTACATTAACAATTGATTAGGAGTTGATCTGCCTTCAGAGGAAGAAGTGGCCCATAAGTGTCAGAAGGCCTGATGCAGGCAGCATCACCCGAGGTAGGCTGGATCACTGTTTCTGGAACAAACGTTACGGGAATGATAAATGTAATGGTTAAACCGAAGCTGGCCTGTGCCTAGACAGAAAATCAAGATAAGAACACAGCAGCTATCATTTGATGCTGAATTCAGTCTCCAGCACAGGCTGATTTGATACAGGAATACTGGGAGCAGCATGTAGAAGAACGAATACCTGGGGCAGCAGGCATCCCTTCACAAAATAGCAAGTAAAGAACACAGATTTAGATGAGAAGAGTGGGATGAGGGTTTTGGTGAGGGAGGCAAATAACTATTGTTTGTGTAGATTTCAGAGTCATCAGATTGGCACTACAGCAAAAGTCTAGTCACTTTTATTATGGAGACTGATTACAAGACACCTCCCTCTCAGTGTGGGTCATGAACTGCCACCAAAAAGAAATATAGATATCCAGAGCATTGACTCCAAAAATTTAGTCAGGTTGTAGCACATCAAAATAGTCTCATGGACAGTCACATCCCAAAAATGTGAACGCTAACCATAAATGAGGTAGCGATCAGCATGAAAGTTCAATCTGTTTGACTGCATTTTGGTTTTAATGTGAATTCAGTTAAAATGGCCAAGAAATTACATCAAACAGTTAATGGCTTGTTTATGAATGTTGGGAAAGACAAAACACTGACACAACTGAAGGGATTCAAGCTTCAGAATGTGTCCATCAACATTGCCCCACAGATGTGGGTGGTGTAACTGACACAGAGAGCCAGGAAGTGCCATTGACACCCTCAACTTGTTTTTCAATTCTCCTTGACAGTTTCCATTTCAGGCCCAAAGTTAAAATGAATATGGATATAATGTTTAACATTAAAACTGGAGATTTTCTTTCAAGAGATCCAAAGGAAAAAGCTATCATCTGGTAATTAGTTAGGTTTACCTTTATTTTGATGAAAGTTGAGGGTTAGGGAGGTGAGGGAAAAAAAAGCTGAGGTACATGGTAGACAAGACAGAGACAAGATTACAGCTTTCCTGAACAACAAACTGCTTTCATACGTGAACTTTCATAATCCAAATCGCTCCATGGGGAACAGGATGGAGATAGGAAAAGAATCACAATACAACACAATTTTCTTGCTGTCATCAATTCCGTACTACCTCTCCTTCCCTCCACCCGGCCCACTCCTTGTTAATGCCCAAACTGTCTCCAACTCCACTTATTCTTCCATTGTTAATTTGCAGCTTCTTATTTATTGAGTGACTGTGCATGGCACTTGTAAATCATGCTCAACATCTCCACATAAATGCACCAAATTACACTTTTCACAATCTACAACTAGAAAACTGCTTTCAAAATAGCATCATCTCAATTGAACTGAATTGGAGTGCTCCCCTTTCTTGCAACCTCGACCCTAGCAGATCAGACATCCTGCCCTACCCATCTTCAGATCCACTGAAGTAGAAGGATCCAATAACTGATAGGGGAATTTGAAACAAAGATTGCTTTATATTGATTCAGTGCCCACATTAACTCCTGTTTGGTTTCTACAGTTAACAGAGCCTTGCCTGTAGCATGGCCCCAGGACAAAGCACACAAATTCTATATACAGTAGCTGTTAATCCGATGTGAATCATGTTGAAAATTGCCTCCAGGAACAGTAAATTGTGTCAAGTGAAGTCTGGCAGGAATGCTGACAGAATCTGCTCTCAAAGATCAAATGCCGTGCAAGTACCTCAACCATTCCAAAAACACTGTTTAACTCTGGCAAGGAGTCACTGAAGTCCATCATTGAAGTGGGTAGCATTGGAAAGAATGGGAGCAAAGAAGTGGCAAAGGATGTAGAACTGAGGAAATGCAGGAAAGATGTTGGAATGGGAGGAGAAGGTGGGAAGTTGACCAAAGAGAAAAGGGATGAAGTTGTGGAGAAGGATGGAAAAAGGTTTAGAAGGGACAAGGGGTTGATGCCTTGTTTTGAGAAGTTCCAGCCACAACACAAATCAACTGCTGTTAACCTAACCCTCGAGATTATGTAAAACACACTCCAGGAAAAACTGAACAGAATATTACAAAGGACATATATCAAAACACTTTCAGCATATAGGAAACACTATGTGTCAACTCGTACTCAATAAAGATGAGTTAGGAATCATTGTTGTTCAGACCTGCCCCAAACAGCTACCACATGCAACCAAAGCAAATATATTGTAGTCATTGAGACATGTTTAATTAGATGTAGAAAGTCTTAATGAGAATCCTGCAAGTTGCTCCAGCAGAGTCGCAATCTCTGAACAATGTTCTGCCAACGTCATTAGGCACATGGGAGGTGCAAGGGAAATGATCCCTTGAGTTTGCCTCGTCTATCTATCTTAGCCTCTGCTATATCTGCAGCAGGCACTTGCTATTCTCATAAGAACAATCTGAGTATAAATAGAAGAATACTTTAAAGAACAAGATCTCTGAGGCTTGTTTTTCATTGAGCTTAGATAGCTGAAAGAGCAGCAATTATTTTGCTCGATTGTTTCCTGCTAACAGCTTCTCTGTAGGAGGATCCAAGTGAATTCATCCTGGCAGAAACTCCGAGTATGGTACGGGAGGCAGGTGTTCCAAATGCTTACGGCACCAGACTTTCCTCTGGAGAACTTGGCAGTTAGTTACTTTGCCTGAAAACACTTGGCTTTTAAAAAGGATCTTTGCTATGAAAATATCAACCAAGAAGCAGTTATTCTGCTACAACTCAATTTAAAGTAAATGATAAGTTTTCATTTTTGATATTTCATACCTTTCTATTTTATTCTACCAATAGTCAATGTTGATCAAGGCAACTGATCCAAGTCTTCAATTATCAAGAGTACAGTCAGCACATATATATTAATTCAGTTGACTGATAACTGAACTTTACAATTGAACACTAGCAATCTCCCATCCTTCTATTGATTCCTTTATCTCTTGAATTTCCAACATCTCATAATTATATCTCTTGGCTGCGAAAGTGAAATTAGAAGACAAGTTCTTCCAGATAAACAATGTCAATGGTTGAGGTCAAACTGGATTCAAACATTTGGGGCGTCATGGTGGTTCAGTGGTTAGCACTACTGCCTCACAGCGCCAGGGACCCGGGTTCAATTCCAACCTCGTGCGACTGTCTGTGTGGAGTCTGCACATTCTCCCTGTGTCTGCGTGAGTTTCCTCTAGGTGCTCCGGTTTCCTCCCACAGTCCAAAGATGTGCAGGCTAGGTGGATTGGCCATGCTAAATTGCCCGCAGTGTTCAGGGTTGTGCAGGTGGGTTATAGGGGGATGGGCCTAGGTGGGGGGAATGCTCTGAGGGTCATTGTGGACTTGTTCGGCCAAAGGGCCTGTTTCCACACTGTAGGGATTCTATGATTTGCCTCTGAACCAAACGGCTGGAACAGTCCACTGGATCCTCTTCCTCCAGGCTGCAACCTAGAATGTTCAGCTCTTACATATCAGTGATGTGCACTGGTAGGAACTCACAGGTATCCATTGGCTGATCACCAATCTGCTTCCTATGTTGTGTGGACCACCTTGTAATTGTGCTAAAGGTGAAATGGACAGTGCAGTTCCAGATTTGATGGGTAACTTCTAAGAACCTTGCCCATGAGTAGAAATGGGCCACTTCTGCTTTGGGAAATGCTCCATTCCCATCAAGTTTGGCCTTGTTAATAACAAAGATGACAGTCTCATATTTAATGTGACTTCACCAAATCCATCAGGCCTGTTTCCTTCCACAACACTACATCAGGTCAGAGGTTAAACACATTTCACTTTCATTAAAACTCAATCGTGGGGAAGATTAAACCTACAAACACTGGAATCCAGAGGTACATAACAGATCAATCAGCATGTGAAAGAAAGAGATCAGATCTTGAACATAACACAAGCTGTCCAGCTACAACTTACTCTATGTGGATTCCAACTTAAGTTTCATCCTTCATGTTTTAATTCCACTTAAGATTACAGGATATTTACAACACACATTGAACTGCTGTTCCCATCGCATCCGGAGTTTTACATACAGTATTATGTGGTGCCACATGAACACTCCCAATCCCTCTCTCCACCAGCACCAATTCAACTGATCTCAAAGCTGTCCTGGTCCATAGTTTTATTTCATTCTGTGTCTGAACCAACACTAACAATAAAAAACTTTTTCTCATCCTGTCAGGTGTTAAGGAACACAAGTTTCAATTCATGGACACCAATGTCCCTCCATGTGTCTCTTCCCCATCTCAACTTCTAATCTCATTGCTTCCTGTCTTTTCACAATGCTCGCTGACTTTTGTCTCTGATGTTGAAGCAAAGTACTCAGTTCTAGACCACCCCACTCCACTTCAAAGCAGTTGTGTGTGGCATGACATTGAACTCTCTTCCATCACCTTCGTCCCTGCATTCACTGTTTAGGCTTAAAGTCCTTGTCCTGATAAGTGAGCCCTTTCACTTGCTCCTGTACCCTCTCTCCATCTTGGAGTTTCCCTCTGCCTTCTTACTTGCTGTTGAACTTTTCATTAAGAACCATCAGTGTAACATAAGCTATCTTAATTTCTTTGTTTTCCTCATTCACTCTAACGTTCTTTCCTCTGAACTTATTGCACTTGGTTCTGTCTGGTCTAACCATGATGTTGGTGCCAAACCCACTGACAATTATAATATTTTGGTCTGATGTACCAAAGGTTGAGCACCAACTCGCAGACACTTTTTCCCATGTCCCTCTCTACCATACCTCCACTACTGAACATCAAGTCATTGTTTCCAGGATTAACATCAACTTCACTACCTCACATTTCCTTACACTCTGCCTCTTGTAAGGAATCCATCCAATTCTCCAAATTTTTCCATCTGAGTCATATCTTCTGATGATGTAATCTTCTCCCCAGTGTGATTGATCAGGCCCTCAACTGCATCTGACCCATTTTTATCTTTTGCTCTTTTCCCCTCCTGACCAGAAGAGTGATAGGGTTCATTTTGTCCTCACTTTCCACCCCATTCAAAAGGTCAGCCTCCACCATTTCCATCACTTCCAGCTGATATCACCACCAAATACATCTTCCCCTCCCCTCTCAGCATTTCCAAGCAACCTCTGCAACACCCTGGACCATTCCTCAAATGCAGGTGGTGTAAAAGCTTCCCTTTTGCTTCCTTTCTCCTCATTATCCTAAGCTCCAAACACTCCTTCCAGAAGAAGCAATGATTTATTTATAGGTCTTTCAATTTAGTCCAGTGTATTTGCTGTTCATAATGTGATCTGATCATCTCTGCATTGGGGTGCTCAAATGCAGACTGGGTGACTGTCTTTCAGCATACCTTTCTCAGTCTGCAAGCATGACCCAAAGCTCCTGGTGGGTTCCCATTCCAGTTTACCATCTTGCTCTCACATTCATACTTTGGCCAGCTGTAGTGTTCCATTGAAGCTCAAAAAACAGGATCTCATCTTCTAATTGGACATTTTAAGCCTTCTGGACTATCCTCTAAGTTAAACAATTTCAGACCATGAACCCTATGTCCCATTTAGCTTTTGTTCTGTTGCCATGTACCAGTTTGAAGCTTTTCATGTTGTTGTTCAAATTGTCATTCAATGTGTCCCACATCCTAGACCCTCTTTTGTTTAACCGTTCACACTTCCCTTTTTTGACAGCATTTTTGTCCTCCTCTAGTTTTGAAAAAGAGTCTTACTCATCTCAAAGTGAACTCTTTCTCTCTCCACGGATACTCTCAGGCCTGCTGAGCATTTCCATCACTTGTCTTTTATTTCAGAATTCCATTTATCTGCAGAATTTTCATTTTATATTACTAATCTAGCACTTCTCAGTCAGATAAATACACTCAACAGCTAGTTGCTGTGTAAGACCGAGATAGATAGGTTCTTGAATAGTAAGGGGATCAAGGGTTACAGGGAGAAGGTAGGGGAATGGGGTAGAGAAACAAATCAGCCATGATCGAATAGTGGAGCAGACTCAATCCACTATTCGAATGGCCTAGTCCTACTCCTATATCTTACGGTCTTTAACAAGTCAGTACTAGGACATGCAGACAAGATTTCAGCAAAATTAGAGAAGTCAAGGAAAACAGGATAATAGAAATCAGCAGCACTCGTTTTAGGGGAGCAGCCAATTAACAATGCTGTAAATTGTCTGCAGGTTTCGGACTATCAAATATTCACTGTCCTAGTGCAGCCCTCACTTGTAGTACTGCAGAACTTTTAAAAGCTTAGCAACAAGCACCAAAAAGCTTTAGAATCCAATTTTCATCCCAGCATATGGCATCAAATAATTGACCATAGTAATAACCTGCTTGGGTTTAATGTCTGGTTGCTTCAGATTTATACTGAGGGATTCACTGAGCCTGGGATTGCTGGTCCCATGAAACCATGTGCAATCAGAGTTAAGCCCAGGGATTGAAAGGTTACTGGCCCCAAGAGACTATTTCCAAGTATACTCTTTGAATCACAGTAAGATTGGGGAATTTTGCTTTCATGGAACTGTACCCGATCTGGTAACTCCTTCAGAATAGAAAATTGGAAACATTTAAGTTTCATTAAAAATCACTGATTTATCAAAATATTTAGACTCTTTCTTATTCCTATCTTCTGCGACTTGGATCATGTTTTACATATTTGTGAAAAAGCCAAACTTGCATTTCACTTGTTAAGTACAGTCTTCACATGATGAAATATAAACATATCTTGTATATGTATACAAGTTCCCTACCTTGTTGAAGAGGGAGAGACAGGGATGTGGGTCTCGGTCAGGGCGCTCCAATTTGACCATGCTGACAAAGCCATAGTCTTGCTGCTCATCTTCACTGGTGTTACACAGCCACAGAGGGTGAAACTGCCAGACAAAACAATAAATAACATTTAGTAAACTGCAAGCAACATATATACATGCAGAGAGAGAGTGCAACAAGGAAAAACAGCTGCTGACCACAACCATCATTTTTCTATTCTCTAACTCACAAAATGTTTTGCTTGCAGCTGAGATTAGGAATGGATACATACAACTGGTGAATTTTGATGATGAACTATTCCTCCAGTCCTCCCTCTCTGCTCTTGTATTGACCTGATCTAACTTGGGATGTAAGCTTATCTTCATTCTAAGTTGTATGACTATTGCTGGACCCTGCATTCCTTACTGAGTACAATGTGGCCTTAAATACCAAAGTATGAGTGATGTGACTTGCTGCTGGTGGCTAGGCATTTCCCATTCAGAGTTATTTTCCAGGTTTGCTGGTTCTGGTGTTAAAGGCCTCCTGACTTCACTGGTTACACTAGGAACCTGCCTAGCTCTCACTATTTTTTTTTTGGGAATTTTGCAACAAAGAGTTATGAGTACTTCAGATTCTGGATTTTGGTTCAGGCTACAAGAGAATTCCATCTGGCAAAGGACATCACCATACACAGCAGTGTTAAGTACAAAACAAATTTTGGTTAAGAGGCCAGTGCCAAAAGGCCCTGTTTTGGGCACCTGCTTAAAGCCCAAGCTCTTTGATTAGAACACTGAAGTGTTCAGAGGATTGAAATCAACATTTCATTTTCTCTGCACAGCCCCCATCAACGGGGAGATGATTTTACAAAGAGCTAGCTCTACAAAGCCTTTAACGTCATCTTCATAGTTCTCATCATTATTGAAACACATTCTGTACATGCATTCAAAACCTAGCTGCCAATCTCCAGTGATAGAGCAAATTCCTGATGTTGCTGTGTAATGATGAGGGGAAGTGGGGAGCTGCTAGAAACCGGCACTAATTTCATCCTCACTATTTACTTCCGAGTTGCAACTTGTTAGTGAGGTGCCTTTCAAAAACTAGGTTGGGAAGCCTTCTTCAATCTTCTGGGAAGTAATTTTCAGGACTGTTGGCAATTTGGCTGGAATACAAGATACCAATTTTCTGTGGCCCAAAGAAAACTGGCTATTAAGCTTGTTTCAAATTTTCCAGGAGCATAAGCATGAGCTACATACTAACTGAAGGCAGAGTTGGGTTGTCATTTGTACCATCAGGCTCCATTTCAGGCATGCATATATCCTGTTGTTTTCAATGTTCTGCTTGGTTAGATTCTAAAGGCAGTGGCTCCTGTTCTTTTGCCACTTACATTTCTACTGTAACTGGAATGTATAATGTATGACAATATAACTGTTACAAATATTTTTCAGGTTATTATGCATCTGTGCTCACTTTTTCCAAAGGTAGCAGTGTTGAAGCGTTATCTTAGTATCGTGTGTCTGGGGTGAAGTCAGTGCTGATTACTTAAAATGATGTAACAGCAGTCAAATTGGGGATTTTAGGGTAATGTTGTTTACCTATTATTCTCAGCAAGATGAAGATGTCACATTAGCCCAGACTACAGACTACAATTTGGGAATTAATCTGTTGAGTGGGATGATGTAATGAAAGGGTTGACATTCTGCTTTCTGATTTCAATCTACAGTGGATTCAGCACATGGCGTATAATAAACCAAACTCTTACTTCAAAAGGACAAGAGATGCACAGACAGAGCTGCAAACAGCAAAGAGCTGGATGAGTAGTCAATACAATCCCAAAAGAAATCATTGACACTAAAAATTATGGCACTGAACTAGAAAAGGCAAATGATGATTACCATTTTGAACTGATTCCCATCAACAGCATCATACGCAGGATAATAAAACCTTTCAAGAAAGTTACTTTCAGCATGAGTCAAGGGCGATACAGCAAGATTGGTCACTTGAAGAATGACTCAGTAAAATGATGGGGATAAGATAAAGAAAAAAAAATAAAACCATAAAACTTCCATAAACTTTGAAGTGGAAGATGTAAAATGTAACCAGATAAAGGAGCTATTTAGCTCCTTTCTGCTCAGAACATAAATATAGTACACCAATAACGCTTTGAAGAGGAGTCATACTGGACTCAAGAATACAGCTCTGTTTCATTCTTCATAGATGCTGCTAAATTGGAGTTTCTCCAACATTCTCTGTGTTCGTTTTAGATTTTCAGTATTGGTATATTTTGCCTTTTTAACATAGTACACCAAGCTGCCAAAATCTGGCTCATGTAGTATTTCATCTTCATTCGATGCCTTAGGTAGTTTAAATGATCTCCCTTGAATATTGGACCGACTGCTTTCACACTGCTGCTGCAGAATCAGAAGGGAGTGGAAGTTATAAAACATTCCCGGGGCGGGGGGCGGGGGGGGTTGTATGTGTTCGGGGAATAGATGGCCTAGGTAGGAGGTGAGAGGGGAAAGATTTAAAAAGGACCTGAGGGTTAACTCTTTGAGACAGAGGGTGATACATGCATGGGACAAGCTGCCAGAAGTAGTGGAGGAGGTGGGTATGATAACATTTAAAAGGCATCTGGATGGGTATATCAATAGGAAGGGTTGAAGAGAGATATGGGCTAAATGGGCCTGGGTTGGATTGGGATGTCTGGTTGGTGCAGATGAGTTGGACTGAAGGTCTGTTTCCATGCTATACGGCTCTATGACTCTATATGGCCCACTTGTCAGTACCTGGTTGATTTCTTCAGTCAGGTATACAAGCTTGGTAAGCTTCACTCAGGTAAAGCACAACTCTGGCTCAAATCAGTAACTACTTAAGTCAATTCAGGCTGTGAATGAAAATAGTCCTCAAACCTTCCTCCAAATGATCAACATAAACTTTCCAACTTAGAGTTATTTACTGTTCTATCACAGTCAAGATCCCAGTTTCGATACAAAAGTATGGGAGATTCATTTACCATAAATTAATAAAATGTCTTCTTTATCAATTCTAATTTCTGTATTCATGCTACTTTCCCATGGACAAAGATATGGAAAATCTACCATATTTCTCTCATATATTGTTAACTTCTTAAACCCAACCTAATTGCGAACAATTTCTAATCTGAGCTCAGATTACTTTATCACAGATAAAGACTTGGAAAAATCTACCCTTTTCTTTAAATCAAGAATTAAATAGGATTCTGGGGAAGAAACAGTTGCAAGGAAATTCCACAACCTAACATACTTTCAAATCCCAACTAATTACTCTGACAGTCATTTGGAGAATATTCAAGTTCAGTACGACCAAATGACTCTTAAGAGAAATTAGTTGAGAGTTGAAAGTTGAAAGTATGTTAGACGGTGAAGATTCCTTGCAGCTGTCACCTCTTTAGAATCAGACTTAATATTGATCAAGACTCCAGCACTCTATCAATCCATCAACCTCTCCAATCCTTCTTCCTCATGTGGAAGCTCCCAATCTCTCTGATCAATCATCCTCCTGCAGGAGTTACCAACCTCTCTGACAAGGAGTTCATCTAATCATGCTGGAACTAAGCCACTTTGCCTATAATGGTTCTTTTTTCACATTCAGCCAGCTGTTACTTCAGTAATGGAGGAGAAGTGTTTAAGGCGATGATGAAACTTCTGAAGTTTTATTGACTGTGAAATTTAAACTCCTTTTTTGTTCCCACCAGTTTTGCACTTAATTGAATTTCATCTGTGGAGATGCGATGTTCCAGCTGGCATGTTTCAGTTGCAGACGAATTGTATACAAATAGGGCATTGTACCCATCCTTTCCCGTCTCACCGAAAGGCAATCTTCAAACACCATAGCACCAAGAGTGCTCTTCTGTAACACAAGCTTTTCTATAAATACTGTATTTGATAAGTAGGTCAGACCAGCAATATGGTAGCTTGATTAAAAATTAAACCACACTTGGAACCGAATCAAAGAAAAAGTGTAATTGAAATGTAACTTGCATCTTCCTGTTTGAGCACAGGAGTCATTACTGTCGTGCGTAATTTCACTTTCCACTTTCATCTCTGCTCATCGACTGCCAGCTGGACAGAGGCCGATGTGCAATCTCACTCTTAGTTAGCATCGTAAAGATGGTTTGTCGAAACCCAGCCTGCATGGCATACTCAGCCCATCTATTGGGACATTTCTCAATTGCCTGGGAATCAGAGATGCTTCAAAGGATATTTGTCCACACGCACAGTGGGTGTACCTATAACTGTCAGTCGGAGAGGTTATGGACTGTGTCCCTCACAGTACGACACTAATAGAAGATGCCAGTGTCTCTGGCACTCTTTTACCAGATCAGCTGTGTTAACCTCTCATTACATTTCAATTTTGGATTTGCATTGCCTTGGTTTAATCAATACACCATTGATGGCCAAGCTGAAACTCTGCAAATCTCTCCTTAAACCAAGTCATCCCTTGTCCTCCCTTAAGTCGCTCCTTAAAAACCACCCTTTAGGCCAAGATTTTGGACACCTGTCCTAATATCTCCTTAAGTTATTCACTGCTAATTTTATTTGATAACCAAATTTTTAAAAATTCATTCTTAGACTGAGAGAATTGCTGTCCAAGTCAGTATTTATTGCCTACCCCTCCCCCAGCATTATTAGCTGACTTCTCGAACCAGTTCATGTGGTATAAGTACACTTACTGTGCTGGTAGGAAGGAGTGCCAGGATTCTGGCTATGTGACAGTGAAGGAATGGCAACATAGATCCAAGTCAGGAGGGTGTGGGGTTTTGAAGGAACTTGCAGGGTTCCGTGCATCCACAGTCCTTGTCCTTCTAGGTGCTTGGGAGGTGAAGCACAATGAACCTTATACTACATACGCTATATGAACGGGAGGTACTTTTCGTATAGTATATCAATAATGTCACTCTTATTGTGCTGTAGGAGAATTAAGAGAATCTGTTCCCTGGATCGGGGAATGACTAACGTCTATTTTGCCAGGAAGAGAGCCTGTGTTCCCCACTCTGTGTGCAGGCAGTGTAGGCTTGTGTCTGTGTCACTTGCTCACGGTATGTGTCTGTAGGAAGTAGAAATTAATTGTCTCTCATTAACAGTCAATTAGGCAGCTTTTTAAAAAATCTGTTTCAGCAATTTCTTCTCAATGTTCTAAATAGCTGCCTCTTGGAATTTTGTCAGCCTTGGCAGGAAATGAACACTTTCAACTTGAAGTCAGAAAATCCTGGATTTAAGCCTTATTCCAAGTCTTGAGAGAGCATAAGAAACAAGAAACAGGAGCAGGAATAAATCATTAAACTCCTTTAAATTGCTGTGCCGCTCAATACATACATGGCTGAACTTTTACTTCATATCCATTCCCCAAATAATTTGGTACAGATTGAAAATCTACCACTTGCAGACTTAAAAATACTCAATGACAGAACATCAACAAGGATCTGGGGTAGTCAGGTAGGCTGATACTTCAGTACAGTACAGTACAGATACAATGCTACATAATCAAAGGTAGTATCTTTTGAATGAGAGATTATCTATCCTCAGGTGGGCACATGATTCCAAAACCACATGACATGGAAGACTGCTTGTTGCCCTACAGGAACAGCCAAATTCTTTATTCTTCAGTATCAACACTTAGTCAAGATTCAGGGTATATTATTTAGGAAATAGTGTCAAATCTGCCAGCAAAGCAGACCTTTTACACTAATTATTTACATCCATTTTGCATATTTACCTGACCCCCATGAGCACTGCTTTTGTCTTTTGCTCTGACCAGCCTCACAATTTGTTCCATTCAGTCCACAGCATAACATACCACCATTTTTCAGCCCTCAAGAGAAGTCATATTGGACTCGTAATGTTAAGGATACGAGAAAAATCAAAGATACAGAGATTATGCTCTCAAGTCGTGGAATTCAATACAGGCTGTAAAGTGCCGAAGTGGAAAATGAGGGTTTGTTCCTCAAGCTTGAGTTGTGCTTTGTTGGAACACTAATCGAGATCAGAGTGGAAACATTTGCCTGGGAGAAGGTGACCGTATTGAAATGTCAAACAACTAGAAGGTAGAGTCACTTCTACAGACAGAGCAGTAGTGTTCTGCAAACCACCTCCCCATACACATACAGCTGTATCTTGAGGAACACAGCAAATCAGGCAGCATCAGAGGAGTAGGAAAGTCAACGTTTCCGGTCAGGCCCCTTCTTCAGAATTGGGGAGGGGGTAGGGAGCTGGGAAATAAATGGAGAGAGGAGGGGTAGAGCTGGGGGAAGGCAGGTGAGATGGTGATAGTTGGATGCAGGTTGGGGTGGTGGGGATTAGTCAGTGGGAAGGGTGGGGAGGATAGGTGGGAAAGAAGATGGATACGTTGTATCAGGTCAAGGAGGTGGCA
Organism: Rhincodon typus; assembly: GCF_021869965.1. NCBI lineage: Eukaryota > Metazoa > Chordata > Chondrichthyes > Orectolobiformes > Rhincodontidae > Rhincodon > Rhincodon typus. The sequence goes on along the minus strand of NC_063357.1, from coordinate 30,802,488 downwards.
GTGAGAGGGAGGGTTGGATGTGGAATGAGGCCGGGGTGGGGGGGTGGGAAGATTTTAAAACTGGCAAATTTTATCTTCAGGCCATTGGGCTGTAGGTTCTCAAGGTAGAATTTGAGGTGTTGTTCCTCCAGTTTGCGTGTGGCACTGGAGAAGGCTCAGGATGGACATGTCAACAAGGGAGTGGGAGAGGGAGTTAAAATGGTCAGCGACGAGAAGGTGTTACCGATTATCGCGTAGACAGTGCAGATGCTCTACGAAATGGTCCCCAAGTCTGCGCTTGGTCTCACCGATGTAGAGGAGGCCACATCGGCAGCAACGGATACAGTAGACCAGGTTGGAGGATGTACAGGTGAACCCTGTCAGATATGGAAAGTTTGCTTTGGGCCTTGGATGGAGGTGTAGGAGGGAGGCATAGGGGCAGGTGTAGCACTTCCTGCGGTTGCAGGTAAAGGTGCCAGATGTGGTGGGGTTGGTGAGGAGTGGGGAGTGGATGAGGGAGTTGCGGATTGAGCGGTCCCTACGAAAGGCAGATAGGGATGGGGAGGGAAATATCTCTTTGATCGCGGGGTCGGATTGTAGGTGGCGGAGAATGATACGCTGGATGCGGAGGTTGGTGGAGTGCTATGTGAAGACCGGAGGACTCTGTCTTTATAGTTGTTGGGGGGAGGTTTTTTGAGGGCAGAAGTGCAGGAAATGCAAGGGATGTGGCTGAGGGCATTTATGATCATCGGAGGGGGTGCGGGTGCAGGGTGGAGTTGTGGTCCTTGAAATAGGAGGACATCTGGGAGGTCCGGGAGTGGAACGCTCCATCTTGGGAGCAGATGTGGCGGGGGTGGAGGAATTGGGGGTGTGGGATCACATTATTGCAGCAGGGTGGGGGAGAAGAGGAGTAGTCCAGGTAGCTGTGGGAGTCGGAAATTGAAATAGATGTCGGCGTTGAGGCGGCTAATAGAAATGGAGACGGAGAGGTCCAGGAAGCGGGAGGAGGTGTCGGAGATGGTCCAGGTAAATTTGGGGTAAAAGGCATTAGTAAAGTTGATGAACTGTTCAAGTTCCTCATGGGAGCATGATGCAGTGCCAACACAGTCATCAATGTAATGGAGAAAGAGGCGAGGGTTGGTGCTGGTGTCCCATTCCCTACAATCCACCTTTCACCATTCCACCTACCTTACCCCAGCCTCACCCCTCCTCTCTCTATTTAGTTCCCAGCTCGCTTCCCCCTCCCCAGTTCTGGAGAAGCGTCCCGACCCGAAATGTCGACTTTCCTGTTCCTCCAGCCTGACTTGCTGTGTTCCTCCAGCTCCACACTGTGTTGACTCTTACTCTAGCATCTACAGTTCTTGCTATACACAGCTGTATCTTGTTGACTTTGTTCTCAGCAGAATGGGCCCTTCTCCTTTTCACACCTGCATTTACACCTATTTTACACCTATATCTCTCCGTCAACACCATTAGAACCTCATTTGCCTCAGGCACTGTCACAACCTGTTCCACTTCTGCTCCTCTTCCACCTTGGCCAATAACATAAAAAAAATCACTGTTCAATCCTTTCCAGTTCTGAAGAAGTCATAGCAGACACAAAAAGTAACTGTTTTTCTCTTCATACATGTTGCCAGACATGCTGAGTTTCTCCAATGCTTTATTTTAGCTCTGGATATCCAGCATCTGCTGTATTTTACTTTTATATTGCTCTGTCTGGGAGTTCCTTCACCACTTTTCCGCAGGAAGGATTTGAAAACTTATTTTTAAGCATGAGGGTTTTAAAAAAAAGCACTGGACCCGAAAAGTTAACTGTGTTCTCCTTCACAGATGCTGCCAGACCTGCTGAGCTTCTCCAGCGACTTTGTTTTTGTTTTAAAAGAAAGCTTATGTCCATGAGTTAGAAAAAGAAATGAGATGGTTAAAATACTTTCGGAGATAGTAGGAACTGCAGATGCTGGAGAATCTGAAATATACAAGGTGTACAGCTGGATGAACACAGCAGGCCA
>NC_063357.1:30766795-30800100 GCF_021869965.1 Rhincodon typus | reverse complement strand
CGGGCCTAGACCATTTCTGAAGAAGGGTCTAGGCCCGAAACATCAGCCTTCCTACTCCTCTGATGCTGCTTGGCCCGCTGTTTTCATCCAGGTCTACACCTTGTGTATCTCTGGTTAAAATACTGATGAGTTTGGTGTGCGTGCTTTCCCATATGTTGTAAATAATAACCAATTTGCTCGGCTGTCTTCGAAATAACAGTGTAAACCCAGTCTTGTGGGGGTACTGGCAGGTCTTCGTGGCCATAAAAAACAAGAAAGATAAGAGACAGCGCCAGTCCATCAGGGTCAGCAAAGGCTAAAAAAAAAGTGAAATGTTTAAACCAAAAGTGAGTAGAAATAGATTATTTGTTATATTGCTTGGAGAGACCTTGCTACATGCAATAGACTGCTACTTTTCCTTCATCACAACAGCTACTGCATGCCAGAAGTACCTCATTGACTGAAAAGTGCTTGGAATATAAGAATTTGTGAAAGGTGCTAAATAGAATAAACTGCAAAGTCAAGCTTCCGTCAGACATACAATTGTAGAAGAGATGGGAATTACTTAAAAAGGTCAAGCAAAACAACCTTATTGACTGGGGACAGATTATGCAATCTTCATTTTGTAATGGTTTGGGAAGTTCTACATCTGAAGCACACAAAAGCAGAAATTGTTGCAGAAACTTAACTTTGAGTCCAGTGATCCTTCTTCAGAACTGAAAAACTGAACCCGTTTACTCTGTTTCTAGCATCACAGATGCTGCCATACCTGCTGAGTTTCTCCAACAATTTCTGTTCTTGTGTGTTTCAGCTCTCCAGAAACAACAGTTTTTTGGTTTTATTTTTAAATCTGAGCCTGCTTCCAAGTGATCCTGAATACACTTTCTGTGACATAAAGCAGTATACTAATTGTACCTAGTAAAGTCTCACCAGGTGTTTCCTTAGTCTGCCTTTGGGAAAAAGAAGACATAAACAGCAAATATGGAGCACAGGAACTATTATGTCACGATTGCATACAGGGCAATACATGCATATTTTCAATTCTGGTACTATCTTCCTCCAATCAATGCAACTCACTTGAAGGGTCACCAATCTATTTCTTGAATGTCCTAAAAGATATGCAAGGTAATACTTGCAAAGCTGGAATAGCTTTGCTACTTTCAGCAGCAAAGATTGGTTTCCTACACCTTATTTTAGAATGTCAAAAAAAAACAAAAAATACATCTTATTTTTAAAAAATTATAATGTTCACTTTTGTTTTTGCAACCATTATCAATCATTATCTACTGTCTTACATGCCTGACTTGGGGATTAACCATTAAGTCAAATCTCCGGGCTGGGTAAGAATGAATATTGGAGCAATAGCTGATGCATTGGTTTCCAATGTGATCAGCACCCCCTTGAAATTTAAGTCAGAAACTGAAATATTACAATGATGTCCTTAATACATGAGGAGTTTGGTGCCTGTGCTGGTCCATTGCAGACATCTCATCATCAACATCCATTTAGCCAGTACCTTTAAAGTAGTAAAGCATCTCCAAGGCACTTTACATTAGCATAATCAAACAAGACTCTAAAGGAGGTAGTTGGTCAAAAGATTTGTCAAAGTTTTAAGGGGAACATTAAAGAAGGTAGAATTGGAAATATTTAGGAAGGCAATTCCAGACTTTCAGGCCAAAGTAATAATGGATGGCCACCTATTGTAGATGATTAAGATCACTGCGGTGCAAGAATTGCAAGAGCACACTAAGAGGGGAGAAATTTGAAAACGAGGGCAAGAACTTTAAGATTGGTTTCTGGCTCAGCAATGTGTCAATCTAAAGTAAATGCACATGAGTTCAATTGTGACGTAGTGGGAATTAGGATACAAGGAGATGCTTGGCCGGGTTTGTGTTTATAGAAAGTACAAGATACCAGGTCAGCCAGGAATGGTTAAGTCTACCTTTAACTGGTCTGAGCCCAAAGTTCAGGGAATTCCCTCCTTAACTACAGTTAAATCAGTCAAAAACACTTCATTCCAAACTCAAGAATAACACGTTGAGGTGAATGCGCAAGCAGAAAGGAAATAGGTCATTGTAAAAAGCAGCATGGATGAAAATCCTAACCAAATGTATTAGCGTACTGTCACCAATACCTTTCAATATTGAGAGGCACCCATCACATTTGTTTTTTCACTCACTGCTCCCACCTCCAGGCACTGAACTGTGTTATGTGAAGGTGTGTGCCGGGAGAGAATATCAAATTTGGAAGAATAAAACATCAAAGTATATTTCTGCACTCAGAATTAACATTTCATTCATGCTCAATACGCTTCTTCATAGTCCTGATGAGAGCAATCCATTTGAACATTCGTCTGAGTATTGGATGTCATTTTCCATCTCATCTTTCTACCATTCTGCCTAATCCTATAATCCTCAAAACAAAGGATTGTAAACATTCATGTAAAACATATAGAACCTTTTCAACTGCCCAAAACTGGTCATCTGCCTAGCGAGCCTGCGGGCAACAATGCTCACACTTGGGCAGGGGGTCTCCATTCTCTCAAGCATACTAATACACATACTGAACTGGCAGCAATTGCTAGATGCCATAGTTGGTTGCCATGCTGCTTTTTACAATGACCTGCAGGGGGCAGAATTGGTTCACCAAGTGTAATGACACTTATTAGGTCTCTCACTATTTCCCCATGTAGCTCTCAGGTTTCAGACAGAAAACAGCCCATCGGATTAAGTTTTAGACAACAAGTAGAATTTTATCACCTGTTTCTCACCCTCACGGTTAGCAAATTGCTATGGCAACCCCCAGTAACACACACACCCCCATCATGTGTAGTTTGTTATATAGTAGCCACAGCCCACAAGACCCATCCACCTGAAGAAAAGAAAGTTTCAATTCATTTTGCAAAAGAAAACCACTTCTAGCCCTTTCCCAGTCTATTTATTGAACACGCCTCCATCAGCATGTTGGTTCAAGTCCACATTTCACAGGTTGGAGAGGAAAGTGGAGACAGCAGACAGACCTGCATGCTAAGATGTAGAGAAGCACCTGAGAGAAGATGGGACAATTAATTCAGTTCTGAGCCAATGCTTCTTAGCCACCATCCAATTTATAACAGCACTTTTGCTTTGTGACCGTATTGGGGAATAACAGCCAGTAAATAAGGACTAATAGATTCAATATGCAGAGTTCCTTCTGGTAAATGTTCCAATAATTCAATCAGATACTTGAAGTGTAAGATTACTAACTGCAGAAAAGCAGACCAACTGCTTATGCATGAAGTTAAGCTACCTGCTTTAAAATATAAACATGTTCGCTTTCTGCTGTTCCTTTAGGACAGAGATGAGCAGCTACCTAAGTGTGACAACGCAAACACATCCGACTCATCGAGGAATGCTTTCATTACTAAACAATCCTAGTTAGACTTGTTACCTTGTTCCAAATGTGTTTTAAAGGACCACAGTTCTCCTACGATTTATTATGTGATCCAGACAGTGCACTACAGATTGGTACACCATGGGGTAAGGATCACATCATTATCGTGGCCACTGAACGGAGCCATGCAGAGCAAAAATGGTGCCAGTAAATTCCCTGAACTGTGCTGATTCCAGCAGAGATGGCAGTGACCTACTACAACTGGCTTTTTTAGCCCTAGGTTAGAGAGAAGCCAGGTAGGCCGAGGCTCCGTGTGCGCCAGCCACTGTTCAGTGTGCAGTAGTCTCACTTCAGTCAGAAAGTTCATTTATCGTTCAAGAAACTAGAGTGCAAAAACCCAGGCAGAATCTCCAGTGTAATACTGAGGGAGTGCTGCGTGCAATTTCAGAGTTGCTAATTTTTTGTTGACATGTTAACCATTGTACATGCATGAGATTGCATTGAATATTTTGAAGATTGGGGGTTTACCTCAGAACCTGGCCCATTTTTATCCCATAATTAACCGTACCAAAACAGATTATTTGGCCATTACTACAACGATATTTGTGGAATCTTGTGTATCATTGACTACTGCATGAATCCTACAATGCCACAGTGACTGCAAATGAGACACGTGAAATTGTTGGAAAGTAAGTCGGGACATCCCAGGACTGTGAATAGTGCTATATAAATTCAAGTCTTTTTTCGCTTGGACCCAGCAGCAATCAATCCCTTCAGGAAAGGAGGAATTTGCAAACACAAACTTCCTACTGGCTTCCAGTTTATCTAATGCTTTGGCCCTTACCATGTGTGGATAATATTTGGCTTCCTCCACTGTCATGGAAGTCTGAGCACTGACTAAATTCTGGGTCTTGTTTTACTATAAGCATCACCTGCAATAACAGGAGAATAGAATCAACCAGATGGGGCAGACGTCTCAAGATTCTCATTGTGAGCATTTTCGCATCAAAATCAGAAAATGAGAATCAGGACTGCGTCCAGGTCCCAGGCCTGGCCACGAGAGGAAGAAATCAGTCTTTGGGATTTTCAAGGCAATGTGTCTTAATTGGCTTCGAAACAGGTTTTCTATTCAATTAGTAGTCGTCAACAGACTCTCAAAGGGTGAGCCACAGACCTTTCAACTGGACAGAAACACCAGGCTGCAATAGCTGGTTAAGTAACTAAAAAGGACACTTCAACATGGGAGCACCTTCCCACCATGTTTTTATAAGTTCAAATAACAAACACATACAGCAGCCCAGTGACTTCTTTAGCAGACAAATTCCTTTCGAGCCTAGTCTTTGGAACCTGCGCCCAAGTAGACCGAGGCCTGCCTGGATTGTCTCTCCCAAGATAGTTAAACCTGCCTTAGGTTGGTTCAGCAAACTGGGGGCCAATTCAAGGAAAGCTAATACTATAACCCTTGCATGGTGCGAATGGCTTTGCCAACCTGGAACCTGCCTTGGCTAAAGTGACTGACATTTGTGGGCTCCATCCACTACTGACCATTTAGCCTTTAATTTGGGAGGTAACCCCATCTATGAAGCTGCTAATCTTAAAAGGAAAAAGGAAATTACTTGAAAGCAACCAGCCCAATGTTTTCCAAAGCAATGCAACTGAAATTGATTCAACTTGATCAAGTGGACTACATTATTACGACAGACTTTAGACACAATATATTGTTCACTGGGGAAATTCTCAAATAGTTTTTCTTATTCATTCATGGGATGAGGATGGTGCTGGCTAGGTGAGCACTTATTGCCCAGAGGGCAATTAAGAATCAACTACATTGCTACTGATCTGCAGTCACAGACCAGGTAAAGATGACAGTTTCTTTCACTAAAGGACATTAGTGAATCAGATGGATTTTTCCAACAATCAAGAATGGATTCATGGTCATCATTAGACTCTTAATTCCAGATTTTTATTGAATTCCAATTGTACGATCTGCCTTGGCAGGATTTGAACCCCAGTCCCCAGAACATTATCAGGGTCTCTAGATTAACAGATAACGCCACGAGGCCACTGCCTCCCTGTTATACAAAGTGTTGCGTAAAGCATAGGAATTTGGCCCATAAAATCAAAGCACTTGCCGTATACACTTTTTATTTGCTGCTATTCCCCATTCAAGTATGTGCCTCCGGACTTCGCAAAGAGAGATCAATGCACATTAATGTGAACATGGATACTTCACAGCCCAAGAGATTCTTTGAGCTGGATTTTGCTGTAAACAGGTTAACGGTGCTCACTGTTATTTATACATATATCGGACAGCAACTTTGTCAATTGGACATGTGCAGTGGTAATTCGGTAGCTGCTTGCCATCTGACTCACCACTCAAACCAACTGAGCAGTCAATAGATCCTGTACTTACCTATAAGATACAGATTAACCAAACCAGAGAGGAACTTTAAGGTTTCTTCTTTCCTATGTAACTGCTTAACCCTGTAGTAAGTCTTAATTAGTTCTCAGATGTTGCATCTACTTAAGATTGACTGCTAAATGCCTGCTTCACCTCCAGTGTATTAACCATGCATCTGTGTAGTTCACAGTTTATGGTGGAGAAAGAGAGAAGCCTGAACAAAGTTAGTATGTTGATTTTAGGGCAGACTCATGTAGAATTGTTGCAATTAGACTGGTCTATGCTAACTATACACAGCAAAGCTGGTGGAATCTCTACAGTTGATGATCAATGCTTACATACAAAATGTTCTGCAGTCACTGACAAGACTGACATTGATGAAAAAAACCTAAAGAACTGCTGTAAATCAGGAACAAAAACAGAAGTTCCTGGAAAAGCTCAGCACGTCTAACAGCATCTGTGAAGGAAAATCAGAATTAATGTTTCTGGTCTGGTTCTGAGGAAGGGTCACCAGCCGAAACATTAACTGATTTTTCTTCACAGATGCTGCTAGACCCGACATTCATGATGTTCATGTCAATCTGACAGGTACCGTTGGCTAAATATCTCCATAAACAAAATGGTGAAAATTGCGTTGTAGCCTGGTTCATCACCTATTCAGACTCTTTCATGATAAAAGCCTTGGACAAAGTTTCCTTCTGAATGAAAACAAACAACTGCAGCATAAACCTCAACAGCAGGATGAAACAGCCGTGAGTGTCACGAGGATAGTGATGAGAAAAGCAGCCTCTTAATAACTTCTTTATCCCCAACCCTGCGCATAAGAACTGACAATTGGACTCTCTATTCTGGGGAGATGTTTATAACCACACTGGCAGCTACCCAGCAGCACACAGACTCAGATCAAAGAGTTTTGAGAAGATCAAAGGGCTTTCGGACATGGTGCCAGAAGTAGCCCAAAGACCTCTGCACAAAAGTTGCTTTCCTGATCTCTGCCTCCAGCTGGATGAGTGTGATTGCAGGACACTTGCATAAATAATGCAAGGGTACCCAGTGAACTCTGTCCCATATACTCCTTCTAATTTTGTTGTTAAGTAGTTCTGTACATTTACATTAGCATAGCCCAGGACCACAGAGTAGATTTTCCTGTTTTACACTGTCTAGCAATTATCTAGTGAGTACACAGACCATGAGGCATTCAGTTGATTTTTTCTTTGTGCTGATTTATCTGGGGCAGAAACTAGACTGCTGCACTCAGGCACTTCTACTTTCAGATATATCTGGGCATAAATCACCACCAAAACACACATGTAAAATAATAATTAATATATATATGTATCATGTACACAGTCACTCTAACACCCTTGCTCATTGTACAAGTATCATGCACAGAAACTATTATACACATATACTGTAGATTTACAATACGTTATTTTTAACCTCTGACTAGAAGCTCATTGAAAAAAAAGCAGGACTGACAAAAAATGAAACTGGGCTTACAAACAGTAGCTAGCCTCAATGTAATTTGAAGGACTAAGATTGTTGTCGCTCTTTGCACAGACTATAACAGATCAAGAAAAGTTTAATCCACTAATAATTTAATTGTCCCTGTTGTCATCAGTTTTATTGCCAGACCGGAATCTCACTCATTTACCTTTCTGTTTATTATTCTGTCTCTTTGATCTTACCTGGCAGGGCATCGCAGTCCACATTGAAAACCTGCCCCATTAGATTATACACAAAGTAAATGATTCAACTTGGTGTTAACACTTCATTCCGGACTTCCTATAACACAACAGGCTTATTATGAAGCCAATATGCTAGGTCAATGCTATCCTAATAATATCCTGCACTACTTTATAACAAAATTCTGTTATACTCTGTACCCTGATGTGTACCACTTCTCCATAAACAGCACGTTTTTACACAGGGATGGGCATGGAACTCTTCTCCCTTGCCAGTATCTCTCCCAATATGAAGATCACAAATCTAATTTGTTAGGCCAAATTGATCCATGGAGTGGTGGAATATTGATCTGTGTCTTCCAATCACCAGCGTACCCAATTGCCAAGGGAAGGCTACACGCTTAAACAGAGGAAAATTTACAAAAATAAACTTTTAATAAATAGTTAAATTTCAATGGGGTCGCTTACTTCAAAAGCTGGGACAAGTCTGTCTCTAAGTAACATTCTTTTCATCACTGGTGACACAGTCCTTCCAATTTTGTCAACATCTTATAGTTGGACAGAAATGCCAGAGATTTATTGGTGCCATACTGAACAGGTGCTAAGACACTGGCCTATACAGTTTTAAGACAGCAGGTTACAGACTGCTAGGACCCCATTCCACTTACGAGAAACTGCCGCACAATTGCCTTTACACAATTTCCATTTACATACAAAATTTTCTTCGAAGTATGATGATCTTTGATTGCTTATGGTTTCCCACTACCATATGCAAACATTCAACACTCCCACAATTAAAACCAAGAACTGCAGATGCTGGAAATCTGAATCACAAACAGAAATTGTTTGAGTTCTGATGGAAGATTATTGGAGCTGAAACATTGACTCTGCTTTCTCTCCACAGATGTTGCCAGACCTGAGTTTTTCCAGTTATTTCTAGTTTTGTTTCAGTATTCCCATTGCCTATCACGGTGAGTGACCTTGTATAGGACATATTATACACAGCTGCACTTTACACCAGGCCTCAATAAACAACATCCCTGCTGATGAATATTTGCTAACAGTCTCAATGCCAAAGAGTGTTTTTTTTTTGTTTAATGTCCTAAAAATACAAAGACATTTCCTTTCAGTTAGATTATGTCAGCAGCCCTTGGTGTATTAAGCAATGCTGTCTTCAGTATTTAACTTATCTCATCACAGGTCTTAATAGAAGGGGCATATGGAAATCAGAAAGTCAAAAAACAGGAGACAGTGCCTTGCTGTAGAACATGGATGGAAAACAGGGCATACCTGTTTCTGAAGTATAAGGAAATGCTACAGTTCTCTTCCCTTTTTATTGCTCAGATGCAAAAAGTGTTTCAGAAAAGAGATATATGCAGACAAACGTCATTATACAGGTATCTGAAGTCACTCAAAAATATGCAAGGATTACTACTGCTTCAAAAGCACAGTGACAGGAGATCTGTGAAAAAACACTTAGCTTACAGCTCACAGAGCAGTTTAATTGCAAGGGGAGGCAATGGCCTAGTGGTATAATCAGTGGACTGTTAATCAAGAGACCCAGATAACATTCTGGAGACCCAGGTTATGATGCCGCCATGGCAGATGGTGGAATTTGAATTCAATAAAACATCTGGAATTAAGAATCTAATGATGACCGTGAATCCATTGTTGGAAAGACCCACCTGGTTCACTAATGTCCTTTAAAGAAGGAAACTGCTGTCCTTACCTGGTCTGGCCTACATGTGACTCCAGACCCACAGCAACGTGCTTGACTCTGAATTGCCCTCTGGGCAATTAGGGATGGGCAATAAATGCTGCCTAGCCAGCGACGCCCTCATCCCATGAATGAATAAAGGTTATCGAGTTGGTCTCTATTACTTTCCACACATCCTCAAAATTTACTGCGATTTAGGTATCGTTGTTGACTGCTCTAGCACATCCCCTGCTTAGTTTATGTTATATAGCAGCACCTTCTTAGATAATCTTTCAGCTTAAAGAGAATAAATGACACCATGAATCTTAGCATCATGCTCTTTGCTGGAATGTACAATTCTATTTATAGCCTCAGTTTTCAATGTGGGTCAGTATGCATGGAGGCCAACTGTCTCCACATCATCATTTACTTGGAATACTCCTTGCAGCTCACTGAGCACATTAACCATGTCCAACATTGCTGGAGAGGAGGCTCTGTTGAGTGAAGCAAAAGGTTTTACTTTTTCTTTTGGTCACAGATCGCCTGTCACTGGTGACCACATAGAGGTGAACCTGCAGATTTTGTTTTAAAAGGACAGCAAGATGACCAGTTTGTTCCTTTTGTTTTCGGGCTGCAGTCTGGCTTCAGAGATGCTAGTTGTTTCAGTGATGGTGCCATTTTTTTGTGTTACGTTATCTCACAAAAAAAATTTCCTTAATTCATACTAACATTTAACAATGCTGCTAAGCTATGCTGGCTAAATCACAGACACACACACACGTGTTACAGTGCAGAAGGAAGACATTCAGCCCTATCGTGCCCACAGTAAGTCATCATTGCCTAGTGCCAATCGTCTGCTTTATCCCTTTGCCCTTACATATTTTTATCTGAATAATCATCCACATCCTCTTGAACACCAAGTGATACTGCCCCACCACACTTCCAGGCAGTGCATTCCTGGGTGAAAAAGATTTTCCTCACTTCATTTGCAGATCACTTTAAACCTGTACCATTATGTTCTTGTTCCTTTTATGAGTTGAAACAGTTTCTCCCTATCTACTCTAACCAGCCCCTTCATGATTTCAAAAACCTCTATCAGGTCTCCTCTTGTCTCCAAGGAGAGCAACCCCAAATCCTTCACATAATTCAGGCTCGTCATCCCTGGATTATTCTTGCAAACTGCTTCTGCACTCTCTCCACTGTCACGGCCAGCCTGGAAATACACAATCATGGCACTGTGTTCTCTGTTAACAAATTCCATATGACAGAGCATTAAATCCAGCCTGGCACTCCAGTGCAGTATTGAGGGTGTGCTGCAAAGGAGCAATCTGCATGTTAAGTCATTAAATCCCTGTACGTAGATAAAAAAAAAATACATGAAACCTTTTTTTGAGGGGAGACAGGAGAGCTCCCCATGATGTCCTGGCCTATATTCATCCCTGAACAAATTTCACTAGAACAGAGACAGAACTTTGCTATGTACATAAATTATTTTTGCTATTACAACAACATAACCTGTAGAGTGTTCCCACAGTTGAAAAACTTATGTCTGTCCAGAGGTCGTAAAAGATACTATATAAATGCAAGTTCTTTCCATTATAAAGTAAACATGGGAGAGCCGCCCAGTTAGAATGCCCTCCCGAGACCCTGGTCATAATGCAACAGCTCAAATTGCTGGTTTTAATTACTTAAAAAGATCAAAGCAGCTCATTTCCCTGATTTAATCAACACACTGTCTCTTTGATGTGAAAGATCATTTTGCTCTATTGTTTGGACACCATAATTGATAGACATGTGCAAGTGTTGTTATTTGCAGTATATTCAATTTGCGCTCTACACGTGTGTTCACCAATAATAAGATGCGTAATAGAAAGAACAGTTAGAACAAGAATGAGTCTTGTGTCCTGTCTATTGTCTTGATGCCATTGTTTTATTATGGCCTCCTGTTTACTGTGCTTCTGGTTCCACGTATACAATGATTATGGACTCACTCTATCTTCATCCAAGATCAGGAAGAAAACAGAGCTATTATTAGCAAGGACATGTGATGCCTCAAACCACTGAGTACAGCTAGTGTGAGGAATATGCAAAAAGCATTAGTCAAAGCGTCAGAGGTCAATAAATTATATTTGATTTGAAAGAGATCAAAAGCCAGAGTTTAAAACAGAGCAAGTGATCAGCATTCATTCAATATCCAGTATAACAGATGAGATGAAACTTCCTGAATTTATTGTGCTAAAGGTCAAAACCTGGCATTCAATCCAAAGATCACTCTTAATTCAAATCTTTAGGATAATGAATCTATTAAAAGACTTTCTGAATTTTTCTAAGCAGGTTCCGATTTACGAAGAGTCTTGTGGTGCAGTGATGGAGCCCTTACCTCTATGCTGGAAGCTCAAACTCTCACTTGCCCCAGATGTGCATCATAACATGTTCAACCAAGTTGATTTAAAATAACTATTCAGATTTATGTGCTTTCCATCAATATTCAACTCTAAATAAATATACCTGTCGTTTTAATTTATGAAGTTTTGATATACAAGACCAATTTTTTTGTTGCAAAATATGCAGTGAAGTATGAGACTATGCCAAATCTACAAATTCTAAATAATTGTTTGGTGACTGATGCTGGAATAAGCTAGAAGGGTATGTAGGATTTTAGTAACTCTAAGAGATGTTGGTGATAAAATAAGGTCAATGCTCTGTGGCAGATTTGTTAACCTAAAACCTGAACTAAGTGGGTACACTGTACTCAGGATATTGCTGATGATTAACCAGCCACTGAAGCTCACAAATGAAAACTAAAGAGATTCAACCTGACATTTCAGGTTACGATTTTCTAAGGCTAAAATCCCAAGAGGTAAGATGCTTTGGTTTAAACAAGCAATATGAAGCCAACCACTCCTCTGTGCCAGTGTGATACACGGGTTCAGCTGGTTGAACACCAGTAATATTCTGAGTGCACTTTGCACTCTCTGGCTAAGTGCCCTACATTGCTGTGAAGAGAGCTCATAGACCTGCATCAAGAAAACAAATTTTGATACAGATTTCTAGCTTAGTCCAAAAACCCAATAAGGAAATGGATTTTTGTCTGCTTCAGGCCAATAAAACAATTAAGTTAATGGATTATCATACTCTGGGTAATTGTTAGTACATTTCATATGCAAAATATATTTTTAACACCAGTTCTCTCTTGGAGAATGAGTCAAATAAACAAAATTGTCACTGCTTTTCTGAAATACAAGCAACAATTTATGATGAAAAATGTTTCTTCACATCTGGGATAACTAGTGCTAAACAAACACTAATAGACTCTTCATATGTCAGAGGTGCTGAATTGAAGCACGAAAACAAATGTCATGTAGGTCCGACCCAACTTGCCACTGTTTTGAACAGCATGAAAAAAATGAAGTAAAAGTTAACTAGAGAGCGTTTCACTCAGAACATTCGAACGAGAGGTCATTGAGAGTTGGAGTCAATAGGTGAAAGATACATACGCCTGATTTCATGGTCACATAACAAAATCAAACAGTGATATTGTAAATACAAAAATAAGTCAAGATAAAATCTCAGCTTCACAAGAAAATCACAAAACACTGTTGTGTGTGGTCAACAGGCCAAAAAACCAATTCAAGAACACAGTCTGCTTGGAACAAATAACAGTCTTCTTCAAAGGCTTCAAAGTCTTTGAAGAAAACAGGATCTCTTTGTGCTTGTGCTGAACCTGTAAACTACCTGAGGATTACCTCGGGACTCTGCTTTTCATTTTCCAAGTACTGGCCAGTTTTTATTTAAAGACAACTCCTTGTATTTTCATCTGTGTGTTTTAAGCATTCGTTGTGCTTTCTTTATATCTCGTATAAATAATGGTCCAGAACACTAAGTGTAGCTAATTTGTCCAGTAATTAAGACCACAAAGCATAGGAATTGAAACAGGCCATTTAGCCTGTCAAGTCTGCCCCACCATTTAATGAGATCATAGCTGATCTGATAATCTCCAACAGAAATTTGCTGCCTTTTTCCCATAACCCTAGATTCCCCTACAGATTAAAAATCTATCTCAGCCTTGGATATACTTAACAACGCAGCCTTAACTGCCCTCTGTGGTAAAGAATTTCACTCTCTGAGAAGAAACTCCTCATCAGCAACCCTTTATTTTGAGATTATATCCTCTGGTTCTAGACTCTCCCATAAAGAGAAATAATCTTTCCTCATCTACCCCATTGAGTCCCTTAAGAATGGAGTATGTTTCAACAAGATTTCATTCTTGTATATTCAAATGAGTACAGGCCCAATCTACTCAATCTCTTCTCATTAGGCAGTACCTCCATTTGCAGCATCAGACGAGTGAACCTTCTCTGGACTGCCTCCAATGCCAGTATTTTTTCTTAGATAAGGGGGTCCAAAACTGTTCACAGTATTCCAGCTGTAGTCTGGCTATTGCATTGGATAGTTTTAGCAGAACCTATTTAATATTCCATTCCCTTTGAAATAACAGCCAACATTCCATTTGCTTTCTCTATTACCCACTGAAGTTTTTGCTGACCTTTTTGCTCCATGCACAAGGACTCCCATATATCTCTTCTCTACTGCTTTCTGCAGTGTTTCACCATTTATGTAGTATTCAGCTCCTCTACTCCTGCCCATGCATAACCACATAATTTCTGACATTATATTCCATCTCCCAAGTTTTTGCCTACTCATGTATCCTCCCTATAGCCCTGTGCAATGTGTGTCATCCTCATCACTTGCTTTCCCACCTATTTTCATGCCATCTGCAAATTTGATTGCTGTACATTCACTTTCCTCAAAGTTATGAAAATATATTGTAATTAAGTATGGCCACATCACTGATCCCTGTGATAGCCTATTAGTTACAGGTTGCCCTCCTGAAAAAGCTCCATTATCTCAACACTAATTTCTAGTAGTTAACAAATCCTCTATCTATGCTAATATGCTATCACCTACAGCATGGGCACTTATCTTATTAAGTTGCCTAATGTGTGGCACCTTTTCAAATGCATTTTGAAAAATCAAACATTTTACATCTTTTATCTAACTTGTTGATTACCTCAAAGAATTCTAATAAATTTGTCAGGCATGACTTCCCCTCATGAAGCCTTGCAGACTCTGCTTGATCATATTGTGTATTTCTATATGCTCTGCCTTTATAACAGGCTCTTACAATTTCCCAATTACAGACAGTTAGCTGATTGACCTGTAGTATCTTTTGTTTTGTCTCCTTCCCTTATTAAATAAAACAATTACATTTGCAATTTTACAATCCTCGGGATTTTTCCAGAATCTAAGGATTCTTGCAAGGTTACTACCAGCATATCCACCATCTCTCTAGCTGCTTTCTTTAAATTCCATGCTGTCAGGTCCAGGGGACTTATCTATCTTTAGCCCGAGCAATTCCCGTGCTTTTTCCTCTCGTGATAGTTATTGTATTTATTTTCTCTCCTCCTCTTGCCACTTGAAATTTAGCAAGTTTGGAATGCTGTTAGTATCTTTTACTGTGAAGACTGATGCAAAGTATTTGTTCAACTCCTCTGCCATTTCCTGGTTCCCCCATCATTTCTCCAACTGTTTTTTGCTCAGGGTTCTATATTCACTTTGGCTTCTCTCTTCCTTTTCATAAATTTACAGAAGCTCTTGCTGTCTGTCTTGACATTACTTGCAAATTTACCTTAAAAGTTTATTTTTTTCCCTTTTTTGGGTCTTTTGCTGTTTTTTTAAAACTTTTCCAATTCTTTGGCTTACCACAAATTTATATCCACATTGTACATTTTTTTCTTTCAATGTGATGCTATTCTGAACTTCTCTGGTTAACCATGGTTGGCTTATCCCTTCCTAGAATCCTCTTTCCTCTTGGGATACTTCATTACGCTGAGCCATGAACTATTTTCTTAAATGCTTGCCATTGCTCCTCAACTGTCTTCACTGTTAAACTCCTTTGCCAGTCCACTTCAGACATCTCTGTCCTTATTCCCTTGGAACTACCATTATTCAAGTTCAGCACAAGTGCTTCTGACCTCCTCCCTTTCAAACTTGATGTTAACATCTACCAGGTCATGGTCATTGTTTCCTAGGCCAACTTTTGCTCTGACATAATTTATTTAAGTCGCCTTGTTGTACATCCAAAACAGCCTAATTCCTGGTCGGATCTACAACATAGTGTTCAAGGAAACTGTCCTGAAGATATTATGAATTTTTGCTCATGGCTACCTTTGTCGAACTGTCTATTCCAATCTACAAGAACATTAAAGTCACCGATGATTAATGTACCGCCTTTGTGACAGGTTATTTTAATCAACCTGTTCAGCAATGTTATGACACACCTCTGAACAGGTAGGACTCGATTTCATTAACGCATGATTTATTCTGTCTCATCGTATAGCTACCATTAAGATGCTCATGGCCTACACCTACTAGTGTCTTCTAATCCTTTTTATTTCTTACCTCCACCAACATAGAAGCTACTTCTGAAACAAGATAATTTCTTTCCATTGTACTTATTTCATTGCATACCAATAATGTTATCCCACACCCTTCCCTTTCTGCCTGCCCTTTTGAAAAGTCACATAGCCCTCTATATTTAGTTCACAGCTTTGATCTCCTTGTATCTATGTCTCTGTAATGGCTACATGGTCACACCCTTTAGCCTATGTTTGGGCTGTTCATTTGTTTGTTTTGTTCAAAATACTATGCATTCAAATAAACAGACATTATTTATGCCTTTTCACCATTTTTTTTCTCTCCTTCTTCCTTATTTACAACTGTTTTTCTGTTTGTACACTCTATCCCTTCTTATTCCACTCTGCGTATTGTTATCCAAATAGCTGCCCTGTAATGTTGCCACATCCTTCTGCTTTACAAGTCTACATATCCCCTCCCAAACCCTCACCCTCCAACTGGCTTAAAGCTCTCTCTGCAGCCTTAGTTATTCGATTTACCAGTACACTGGTCCCAGCATGGTTCAAATGAAGCCCATCCAACCAAAACAGATTCTTTCTACTCCAGAACTAGTGTCTGTGCTCCACAAAATGATACCTATTCCATCATGCCAATCTCTGACCCATGTAAATAAATGTTTGACTTTATTTACCCGATGCCAATTTGTCTACGACTCTGGTAATAACCCAGAGATTGCTATCCTGAAGATTCTGCTTTTTAATTTAGCTCCAACTGTTCAAATATTTCAGCAAAATCGACTTTCTAGTCTGAGCAATGTTGTTGGTATCAACATAGATGAGAACTACAGGATCCCCTTCTTCCCTCTCCAAGTTCTTCTCAGGGAATGTCCTTAGCCTTGGGACTGAGACAGCAACATAGCTTTTGAGACTCGCATGGCTGCAGAGGACAGTATCTTACCTCCTGATTATACTATCTTCAACTATAAGTACAATCCTATTTCCTCCCCCCACTTGAATGGCTCCCTATACTCAGGTGTCATGTCAATTTGCTCATTCCCCTGCTGTTTCCACTCTCATCTGTACAGGTTGCAAAAACTGTGCAGTTGCTAGACAATTGCAGGGGCCAAGACTCTTCACTAGTAATCCCTGGATCCTCAGTATCTACCTCACCTGTAGTCATGCATCCTTTCCCTGAACGAATTGCCTAGTCTGAGTGGTGTGACCACTCCCAGAGCAAAGTGGTCATGTAACTTCCCGTTCTGTGATGTGGTGCAATGTCTGCTTTCAGAACAGATTTACAAGCTATTGTATGTAGTTAACTCATTTCTGTGTGTGAGGCAATGATAACAAAAACAGAAACACATTATCTTTAAAGTTGAATGTCAGCTTTGTTCTGTTAGTATCATCTAAAATCAGTAACATGTCCCATTTCAAGACGTCAGTACATTAGGTCAACTGATACTTCAGTCCAACAGCAAGGAACACTAAGCTGTGATCCTATTTGTCTGATCAACTGGATATAAATGGGTGCAATTTCATATTGCCAAAAAAAAAACACATTTTGTCAATGTTTTTCATCTTGCACTCATCAGGGAATTTACAAGAGTAGCAATTCATTGGGAAAACCAGTACTTATACTGCCTGAGAGGAGAATTCTGATTGATTGTTAAGTGGACTCTGATTGGTAGAAGTATTGCCATGGAGGATGCACTCATTAAGTGTTGAGAAATGAACCAAATGAAGGGCAGCCACCCTTTTTAGTTGAAACAGATGCAGTGTATACACATTATTTCTGTTTGCAAAGAACATGGTCTTTTGTATTAAAACAGGCAGCTTCCTGTGCATGCAAGTGCACTACACTGAGAGCTCAAATTTATCCATTCAGAATCTTTTGTTCAAGTGGTAAAATTTTTTGGTTACCCAAACCAGCATCAATCTCATTTCCAACCCATCCTCGAGTAACCTAGCAGAGTAGTACTGCTGCCTCTAAAGGAAGTATTTCAAAAAACCTGACGCTTTTATTGCAAATCTATGTCATATATATAGTCTGCTTAAGTAGCTGTAATTCCTGTTTGGAACCTTCAAACATGCAGAGCAGGAGACCAAATACAGGTGCTGCTCATGATTGTTGGTCATCAAGTTTTCCAACAGTTCATACAGTGCCAGAATCCCAAGGTGGTCAGAGTCCTCAAGACGCAACACTACGCATGGTGTAAATGGCCCAGGTGTAAAATGAGAAGTGCATCTACAGAAGAAACATTTCACCCAGTTTGACAGAAGAGAATTAATTGTAAAGCTGTAAACCTATATCAAAACTATCCAACCGAATACGGTTAGTTTTTTGCCTATTGGTAAAAAGCAAATATGGCAAATGAAGATCAAGGAAAAAAAAACACAAAATATCCTTGAGCGTACAACCAGTCCCTAACAATGATAATGCGCACTGAATTTTGCCGATTTAAAACCATGACAGACCACTATTAAACCAGGGGACATTTATTCATTCTGAACCAGTCAAAATAAAAAGCAAGGGTCGGGACAGGCTTTGGTCCTGTGTTCTTACCATTAAATTCCACATAAAACAGTCACCCCTACACACAAACCTCAACAACTTCACGTGATTTCAACTGCACAGAAGTGGTAGATTCCAGGATGGACATCACCACCTTCCAAATATTGGCAGTTTGATGTTCCTAATATGCACTAGCTCTCTAACAATGACCTACGATCAAGGAGCATTATTCCCTTTGTTTTCATTGTGAAGTATAATACTAGCGATTGGTTTTTACTAAAAATTGGTGGGAGGATTGCAGAGGCACTACTTACAGCAAATCATCAAGGTTTAAACTAAATCAAAAGCAGCAAATAGCAGAAGGAAACCAATCATTTCTGTGTGGACATTCAGCTTGTACGTTGTGACTAAGTGCAAGGAATGATCAAGTTACACGATTTTGAGGAAAGACTAGATGGTATTCAAATAATGTAGAAAAATCTGATAACGATCATTATTCATAATCATTAAAGAAGAAATCCATCTTAATTGTTGCTCACCACAGAACTGACAATCAAAGAGCAGTCATCACAGAAAAAGACGACTTGACCAGTCATCTCAAAGGCAGTAAAATATATTAATGTGGGTTAGGAAATCAAAATGTTACTTTTAAACTTGGAGTGCAAAGTAATTTTCTCGGTCAAGAATAAGGCTTGCTCATATCTATTGTTGCAGGGTCAGAAAATGGAAGGTTTTAGACCAATGTAGGTGGGCATCTTTTTAAACCACCTGTTTTACCTGTCATAAATGCAAGGATGATCTCCCTATGTCATTTCAATGTGTAACTTTGATCAACAGCCAATGAGAATTGTGTTCTGTAGTGCAAGAATCCAAACAACGGGTTAGGGAAATAAGTAAGAGACTTTATACCCCATAGCAATTTGATCACTGAATTAGCCACAGACCAGGGGTTGGTGTCTTTACCCACTAAATGAGAGAAACAGCACAGGTGTAGGATCAATGTCTTTACCCAGAAAACAACTGGTATATTGGCAGAGACTAGGAATCAGTATTTTTACTCAGGAAACTGACGGAGATTCAAGTAAATCTGCGTTTTTATTCATAAAAGTCACAGAAAAGAAACTCAAAATAATGAATCGATTTGCATTATACTTTAGTGGTTGATAAGTTTATTGAAGCAATGAGAAAGCTTCATTGTACCTAGAATTCTTCCTGCCCTTCCAGTCCTCTCTCGTATTAAAATTTTCTGTTCTTCTTTCCAGACTCTGCATCCCAAATTCCTAGCCCAACTGATCATTACTGTTTCTATGGTCAACTACCTGCTGCCAAGATTGGGGAGTCCATTCCAACAGAGCTGCCTAGCTACCTTCTATGCACCTCTTGGAATTCGCCAAAGGCCTAACAGCTTATTTAGACAAGCTACTTCAACTGCCCACATCCATTGCTTTCACCTCCAGCCTGCTGTTGGATCCACCGTCACCATTTTCAACATTTTTCTCCAGGACGTTTGATCACGCATGAACAAAGCTCAAGCCATCCATAACCTTCCTGTGATAATAGCACTGACATCCTCACTTTCATCAAAACTTGGATCACAGATGATGATATTATTGTGTTGGACAATGGGGGTGAACAGCACCAGCCAACACAGATGCTCAATGTTGATGAGTTATTCTGAATTGTATCTTTGATATTCATACCAGAGTGTGGACATCTCTGAAAACTCTCAAGACAGAGATTTGCATCCAAATTCATGCTGATTTTGAATTTGTGAACATGACAAATGATGACAATTTGTCTCAGAAGGCAATTTTTTTTAAAGACTGGTGAATTTGTTAGGCAAAGGAGTCAAAAATCACTGATGGAGATGGTCATGTGGAGTTCAAAACAGCAACAAACAAATCAGTCATGATCTTAGTGAATGGTGAAGCAGGCTCAAGGGACTGAATGGTCTATTCCTCCTAGCTCATATACAATACTCTGCATTACTGTTACAAACGTAAATAAACAAATGAAAAGTGACAAAATGTAATCGAATGGAAACCCCTTTAATTACATTATCAATCTATCATGTGAGAGAAAAATTAGAGATTACAGAATTATAGAACCCTTACAGTATGGAAGCAAGCCATTCGGCCCATCGAGTCCACATCAATTCTCTGAAGAGCATTACACCACCCCGTCGCCCTATCCCTGAATTTCCCGTAGCTAATCCAATTAAGCTGCACAACCCTAGACACGATGGGCAATTTAGCATGGCCAATCCACCTAACCTGCACATCTTTGGACTGTGGGAGGAAACTGGAGCACTTGGAGGAAACTCGTGAACACGGAGAGAATGTGCAAACTCTTCACAGACAGTCGGCCGAGGGTGGAACTGAACCCAGGTCCCTGGCGCTGTGAGGCAGCAGTGTTAATCTCTGAGCCACCATGCTACCTAAAATGAAATGACTTTTGAAAATGTGATTTTCCAGTGAAATGGGGCACAGCAGCCAGCTTGTTAAAATATTAGAACATTAAAATTAGTGACTTTATATCCAACAGATTCAGCTAAATTTTTGAGCCTTCACAAAAGTCTGCAAACCAATGCAACGAGTAAAAGCCCCTTGTGGTAACTGGAGTGTGGAAAGGAAAATGGTCAGTTGTGCGGGAGTGAGCAATCTTTTTAAAACACAGACCACAAGAATTCTACTTCTGCTGAAGACAATGTGCACTTAAAATTATGAAATTTTATGTGCCAGTTACAATAATTGCAGGAGAATTGTGCTGAAAGCTGCAGAAAATTGATTAGAACCTGAATCGTGTGTTTCCTGAAGGTTATAGGCATTGCTCAACGCAAAACATTGAAATTGTAACTTGGCATGACTCCAGTTGGAGTGGAGTTAGCTGACCTCAGCAAAGATAAACCCAGAGGTGATGCCATTAGCATCAGTGGTGAATAGGAAAAAATAATTAACGAAGGTTCTTGACCATGATCACTGTGTATATTGCCTTATTAGAAGTGTATATGTGGGGATTCCATTAAGAACAGTATTATAGAATTGCATAGAGATATGAAAGAAGCTGTCTGGTCCAACCAATGTTTATATTTATCTTTCACATGAACAAACAACCTAATACAAACAATATGCCTGCCCTGTTGTTAGATACCTTTATTCTCTTTTTGTTCTATGATCTATCAAACCAGTTCTTAAACAGTGACACTGTCTCAGAGTTGGTCGCTGAATCCAGTCATACATCCCACAATCATGTCATACAAAAAGTTTCTCCCTTTCCCTGTTCTAAATGTCTTGCATGCAATTTGTGTTCCCACATTTTACAAACCTTATTCATTGAAATGCCTTCATGTCGTAAACTTTGTCCATCTCTTTGTACTTTTATACACTATGAAATATAGTCAAAATCAGAAAGATGTGACTTGGAGTCCCTTAACATTGTTGTTCTTGTTCATTTTGGAGACAGAAATGACAGGGGAAGAAAATGCCTTCAAAATTACACTCCAGCACTACAATATACATATGGCACTACACCGCCTGCAGCTGGCTCATTTGAGCTTTTATTCAACCATGAAACAAGATCATTGAGGATAGGGAAATTGATGATTGTGATTATATTGAACTTTTCAAAAAACAAATTATGGGTGTCGAGGGATAAAAGCTGGGCTTTTTCTTGCGTGAGATTGTTATTGCTCTAAACTTAATGCAGTACAACTGCTGCCAGCCACTTGTCTGCTCAGTCTGACCACCATCCTGATCCAGGTTGGGATGGCTTATTTCATTAAAGAGCTTGTTATAAATGAAGTTGAACAATGTGAAGTTATCAGCAAGAATGAAACTTATCTTGACAAAACATAAGGGAAGGTTACGGAAGGAGAAACTGATGATGAGTGGGTCAAGGAAACTTATGTCTCTTAAAGATTTGACCTTTGCTGAAGTATGGATCCAGACAGGCCAGTCACTTCTTTGGCATCTTGTTCAAAAAGACGCTGATCATACATCAAGCTTAACAGTGCAGTCTGATCACATTCGATATTCGAGGTGGAACATATTTTAAGCCAAGCCATTTAGCAGTGATTAGATGTTAGAATCGGGGCTGAGTTTTTCTATTGCAGGAGAAGGAGTTTCAGTGATTGCTGGTATCACCCTGGTTCTAACCATGTCCTTTGGCATGAACTATATTACTTCAAATCTAGAATAAAGAGTGGTTGAAGGAAGAAAGAAAAAACACTCGCATTTGTAACCAACTTGCATACCTTCAGGATGATTTAACAGAGTCATACATAGGGGACAGAAATTGACCCTCTGGTCCAACCAGTCTATGCCGGCCATAATCCCAAACTAAACTAGTCCCACCTGCCTGCACCTGCTCTAAATCCCTCCAAATCTTTGCTATTCATGTACTTATCCAGATGTCTTTTAAACATTGTACTTCCTCTGGAAGTTCATTCTGCACATGAATCACCCTCTGTCTACAGAAGTTGCCTATTATGTCTTTCTTCAATCTCTCTCCTTTCACCTCAAAAATGTTCCCACTAGTCTTGAAATCCCCCATCCTAGGGAAAAGACAACTACCATTAACTCTATCTCTACCCCTCATTATTTTATAAACTTCTGTAAGGTCGCCTCTCAAACTCCTATGCTCCAGTGAGAAAAGTCCCAGCCTATCCAGCCTTTCTTTACAACTCAAACCTTCCAACCCAGCAACATCCTGGTAAATCTCTTCTGAATGCTATCATCTTAATAAATATCCTTCTTATAATTGGGCAATCAGAACTGGACACGGTATTCCAGAAGAGGCCTCATCAATGTCCTTTATGTCCCTAATGCTTTGTAGCCAATGAAATATCATGAGAAATTTGTCAATATTGTTTTGCACGCAGACATGGCAATCAAACTACGCAAGGCAAGGTCTCAAAGTGAGGTATGTGACCGGACAATTATAGAATGCTGATCTGCTCTATTCCATTCCAAGTCTTCTGTTTTATGAACATCCCAGTTGGCATCTAGCTGACACCCAGATTTAGCATGAGATTTCTTTCTTCTAAAGATGTCTATACTCAGTTGATACTGCTGAAAGGTTCATGTAGAATATACAATCAATTGTCAGGCACTCCTGTACATAATAAAGGTAATATCTGTATAACGCAGGGCAGTACTGCTTGAATATACATGCTTCTGGCCATCAGATATTTTCATGAGCAGGAATTCTAAAGGAAATATTATTTTAAAATTAACCTATGTGGGTATGTTAGGGCATACCTGTGCTGGTGGGACTTGAAAATTTTTAATCAACCTGTTTGGACATGTTGTGACACACCTCCAGGGCCATCACCTCCTGAAGTGGGACTTGAACCTTCTGGCCTAGGGATATTACCAGAGTGCCTTAATTTTTTAGACTGAAGAGGAATTCTATGTTTAATTTTATCTAGTGTACATAGAACAGTACAGCACAGTACAGCCCCTTTGGGCCACAATGTTGTACCGACCTATTATCCTACTCTAAGATCAAACTACCTGCATACCCTACATTTTACTATCATCCATGTTCCTATCCAAGAATCGCTTAAATGTCTCTAAAGTATCTGACTCCACTATCACCGCTGGCAGCGCATTCCACACGCCCACCAGTCTCTGTGTAAAGAACCAAATTCTGACATCTCCCCTATACCTTCCTCCAATCACCTTAAAATTATGCCCCTTCGTAATAGTCATTTCAGCCCTGGGAAGAAGTCTCTGGCTATCCACTCTGTCTATGCCTCTCATCGTCATGTACAATTAAAAGTGAGATGAGAATGGTTAAATAGATGGTTTGGTAACGTATTATTTTCAAGGCCATCCACAGGAAGGGGACACAAGCTGCAGTTCTTCACAATGATCAGAAAGGACAATGGAACCAAATCCAATCCTGCATGCACTTAACATTAATTTCTAACCTTCCAGCAGGTGGGGTCATTCGTGATAATCAGGGTCAGGAATCCTGTCAATTTATTTTGCTTTTACTTCACTAGCCAAGAAGTTAGCTCTAAATGCAGGTTTGAGTGAATCAAAATATCAAGCTCTAAAAGGTTAGGGCTAAAGACAAGGGGATCTGAATTTTTTGTGACAGTCATCTGATTGTAGCATTTCCGTGATGGGCCACAAAACCCAAATGGTTCTAGGCCACATCAAACAAGGGACTTTTTTTCTTTACTCATTAATGAGATGAGGGTGTTGCTGACCAGGCAGCATTTATGGCCTATCCCTAATTGCTCAGAGGGCAGTTCAGAGTCAACAACATTGCTGTGGGTCTGGAATCACATGTAAGCCAGATGAAGTAACAATGGCAGTTTCCTTCCGTACACGACATTAGTGAACCAGATGGGTTTTTTCGACAATCGACAATGGATACACGGTCTTCATTAGGATCTGAATTCCAGATTTTTTTGTATTGAATTCTGGCAGGATTTGAACCCGGGTCCCCAGAATGTTATCTGGGTCTCTGGATTAACAGTCCAGTGATAATGCCACTAGGCCATCGCCTCCCTAATTATTAGACTTCAAGGGAGCAGAAAAATTAATTTTTAAAATTAAATTTTGCTGGTTTACTTTCTGCTGGCAGGTGGAATAATGTATTGTTTCTATCAAATCAAATTAACCTCAACATTTCCGCATTCAATGCAAACACAGCACATAATACATGAAAATTCCACACTAACAACAGAAAATGACCAAGGTCGATTATGTACACATGAAACAAAGCGAAAGACTACAGCAGTGCTCCATAAACTACTTATGTGACCTCATTTTAATTCATCACATTTTCAAGGTAAAGTAGGGAGTGGTAACACATGTTGGCAAAATCAGCAATGTCAATATCCCAAGAAATAAAAAGTAAATTTCTGAAAATTACGAACTCTGACATCTAGCTCAAAGATAAATGAACTTAATAATATTCCTATATAATTAAACTTCACATATTATAGCTCAACATACAATATATTGTAAGTATGAACAAGTTTGTAAAATACTTTGTAAAAATGTTAAATTATGTCCTCATGCAGACTTCAGCCATACTCTATGTTCTTCGGTGACAACAATTTGGCACCCTGTGCCTTACCCCCCTCCCTTCATACTGTAAACAGCCCCTCTTTCTCCACCACCACACAAATGCTCTTCTTCTCAAACTCTTCCTCCCTGTTTACTCAGTAGCCCCTTTCCTCAAACATACGCACTTCCCTCAACCACCCTTTCCCTTATTTACCAAACACACCAAGAGTCTGGCTTCAGTGCTCCCTCTCACAATGAGACTGTCTCTCATCCTCCATCTTTTCATGCCCAATTGGCCATGCTGATGGGCCAGCAGCAATGAACATCCTGTCATTGTAATACGTGACACTCCTCCTGGCCTGCTCCCAGCCTTGTTTATGACAGTGATTTTCTATGCTTTCTTGACTCTCTCTCCTCCAAGTTTTGACTAAGTTGGAGACTACAGCGAAAAGAAAAAAAAGGTGAAATTTCATTATCCAAAAGTTAGAATTCCACCAAATGGAGGAAATTTCTCATCCTTAAAATTGGGATCCACCAACAGATTGAACCTGCTCAGAATGATTCAGCTGAACGATGCCTTTCATAAATGAGTTAGGCTCAGCTCAGCAAGGCTGAGCAAGCCAATTTCTGGCCTGCCCTGGGAACCCCAAAACATGCGCACAGCTGGTCTGACCTTTACAGAGACAGTGATGTACATAAGAGTGGTGGTGGTGCTAAAATCCAATCACAGGACCCTTGGTAGTGGGCAAAGGTAAGCCACATGACTGGTTGGCAGTTAAAAACAGGCAGAAGCAGCTCCACAATGAAAAGGTGCTGCTGCAGTGGGCTTGAGGTGGTTGTGGCTCACAAAATCCCCAGGAGCCAACAAGTGCAGCTAAAAGTTGGAGTTAGGATTAAAGGAAGCCCTGGGAGCTATCTGGAGCACTGGGGGTTTGCAAAAGCCCTGGGAGCCACAGCGAGTTCAGTGTAGCTGAAAGAGGGGTATGAAGGATTCTCACAAGCTATATTTTATTGACCGGAAATTCTCTGGTAGCTTCAATTGAGTGAAGTTAGTTTGTCTGTGAACAAGCTAGAACTGTGCTCATGGGTAGATGCTGGAATTCAGTTTTAGGAATCTATTGAAATGCAGTCTTGTAGAAGAGACAAATATCATCGTCTGAAAAATCATCAGGCAGGTAGTGACACAATGGAGTTTGAGGGAATTCCAAAACTAGATCCTTGAGAGGAAAGAACTGGAATCACTTATCAAGAAGTCAAAGTTTTAATAAGTTTGCAACCTGTGTTATCATCTGAGGGAGTTTGCCAAGAAATCCATGGGATTCATCTTGACCACAACTAAGACCATAAGAAACAGGAATAGGAGTAGTCTGTTCCGCCCCTCGAACCTGTTCCGCCATTCAGTGGGATCACAGCTGATCCGACATTCCTCACATCCACTTTTCTGCTCTTTTTCCATAATCCTTGATTCTCCGACTGATCAAGAATCTCAGCCTTAAATGTACACAAGGATTCTACTCCACAGCTCTCTGTGGCAAGGAGCTCCAGAAACTGTCAACCCTCAGTAGAAATTCAATCAGATCGCCTCTCATTCTTCTAAATTTCAATGAGTCTCAAACCAATTAACTTTTGTTCATAAGACAATCCCTTCATATCATCTGCTATTTGACATGCTTTGTGGAGTGTTCAATTACGGTTTTACTGTTAGCCTACAGCTACCTCCTGTCCATTCCATGAGAATACAAATGTACAAACATTGTATGTTATTTAACTGTTATAACTTTGTACAGTAAAGTTTAGTTTGTTTGCTGAAAACTGTGGAATGTTGATGCTTCTCCTATTGACTACCTGGGAACTTAAACATCATTGAAAAAGTTACTGATCCCTAGTTAGACTGTAACAATTTTGACAGTCACGATTGGGATTATACATTTCTGTTGGTGGGGGCTTCTTGTATACAAATTAACTTTTATTGTAACTGTATTGAGTAATTTATTGGTTGCAAAAACCTTTTCGGTGCGCTGAGGTTGTGAAAGGTGCTAAATGCAGGACTTTCTTCAATTCAGGCTTGAGTGCTAATGATCCAGAAACTGGCTAGGAGGAGCCAGACAACGGCCATTTCAGTGGTAGCATGGGTGGATATTCCCCAGCAGAATAATTTAACAGTGGATCAGCTTTAACAGTTTTTAAATCAGGATGAGTCCACTCGTAACAGGTAATATCAAAGCTCAAAAATAATCAATCTCAACAAGCAAATGCACTCTGCTGATACACTGTATAAGAAACATATGTTCTATGGGTATAGGTTCCAAAATGGTCTAAGGAACAAGGATCACAGTGGAGAATATATAAATATCAAATCTAAAATTCTACAGGTGGTGACTGGTCCTTTGTTTGCAAGCGCTTTCACCATTCACCAGTATTGCACTAACCATCAGCAAAACTGTAGAGAAATTATTCCCCTCATGATGAACTCCATTGCAGCTGTTACAATCACTAGTTGTTTCATCCAAGAGTTACAATGGACTTTATCAGTTTTTTCCGGACTGGACAAGTTGCTTTGGTTACCATGTAAAGACAGCTTTGGCAGATCAGAAGACTGTCACTCCAGTCCGTTGACAGCATGGCACTGCCTAGTTCAAGATAACTAAAAATGGTACACAAAACACTGTAGCCATGGCAGAGAATGCAAGCTAATGAATAGAACAGCAATGCTGGGTAAGGCCCTAGGGGGTCTGTAAGCACAGCATATTGGTGAAGAAAGTTATTGAGAACAAACTAACAAAATCTGCAGAGAGAGAGAGAAAGAAAAAGAGCCTTTAGGCCTTGTGAAAATTAGCAAGACATCAAACTGCATAGTAAAAATACCATGAGAATATAATTGTATCAAGAAAGCTGTATACTGAATGCGTGTCAGAGTTTAGGCACACAGAATTAGGTCCCAAACCTTTGAACAACCAATATACAATTGTATAGCCATAACGTTTAGTTTTAGAAAACTACTTTTTCAATTTCTATTCAGGTTGGAGTTTTTAGTTTTACCTCATTGGTCTCCAGCTAATTATGAAACATGAAGATTTTCATTTCTCTTCTGGTAATTTCTGCTGTATCTGACACTGACTATGTTTTTGATTCAATGTGGAATTGTCACAAACGAAGGTGGGGGAAAAAGATATTTAACAGTGAATGCAGATTTGCAGCAATCTGTAAATTAACTTGCATTGCTTTCTAAATATTTGTCCTTCAATGAGCAAGTACTGTGGTAGAATATACTCAATAACTACAGAGGGCTTATAAATTTTCTCAGAACGTGAAGGCATTTTGTTAGAAAGTTTGAGATCTTTTGCTCTAGGGATTTTCAATGGTGTGATCTCAGTGCCATATTACTTATCATTCCAAGTTGCCGACTAAAGACAACAGTTTAATAATATGCAAAAGAAACTTCAAAGCAATCTTGCGAGAGAAGTCGAGAGAATACTAGAGAACACTTTACATCCTGACTGGTGATGAGATTACAGAGCTGAACATATTTCAATTTTTCCTTAGTAGATCATGACTAGTTGAAGATAAGCCAAAGATAGCCCACTGGTTGCTTTAAGAAAAAATTCCTCTACCACTGCTACTAAGTCTGCCTGAACTGGTAGGCACCTCTGGCTGTGAGCAAAACGATTGAGCCTTTCATCATATTTAACTTGTGTACTGGGAGGTAAATCTTTGCATGAAAGTTTCTAAGTCACATTAAACTCAAGATGCAATCATAAATTTAGACCACATGCAAAGTAAATGTTATGTGTATAAATATTTAAATGGAAGGGATGCAACATTCAACATGAACCTCAATGACCAAGAAGACACTGCCTGCTTCGAGATCTTATTAATTTTAAAATATCTGAGAGGACAATTATTACAACTGTACAAAGCTGAAATTTACTGAATGCAAGGATGCCGCTTATATTAAATACAAACCGGCAGGCACATTAATCCAAATTTTGTTGCTGGCATCATATTCCACACGAAATGCCACTTGCCCATCTCTGACTTAACACACACTTGGTTCTTAATTGTCCAATTTCAAATTCCAGTCCTTGCATTAGAAATTCCTCATGCCCTCCCCCTCTCCTTATCTCTGGACCTTGCTCCACCCATACAATAGCAGTCTGCCAAAGTATTAGCTGTCTGAGTTCCACATTCTGAAATTCCCTTGATCAATCCTTAAGGATCTCTGCCTGCTTTCTCTCCTTGAAGCCCTTTTATTGTTTAAGTCTTCATTCTCCGTCCTAATATTCACTTCCTTGGCTTGTTGCCCATATTTCTCCAATTACGTATTTATGAAGGTTGAATTCTTCTTTAGATACACTCCATAAATGTAAGTTGCTCCCCTGTTAACTTTCCCAAGAACTCAAAGAACAAAACCTTTCCTTGTTGCAGGGGTACAGTTAGATTGAGGTTATACAAATGGGGCTTTAGATATTTTTAATCAATCTGTTGCGATGTGCCATGAGCAGGGAATTCTGGAACCTGGGCCTTTGCTCTATGGTAAAGTCAAGTTGTCCTTGACTCTTGAAGGAACATGGATGAATAGTGTACTGACTGTTTTATCAATTCTAACTGATGCTGCTCGTAATCTAGGAGCAGCTGATGTTAACTGAATGCCTGGAATGGAACGCATCGGTTTCCCACCATTAACCTTCTCTTAATAAGCGTACACCTCTTCTGTGAAGAAGTCCCTTTATGATAAAATACTGTTGAACAACACACAACGAATTGAAGGGTCTTTAAAATCAGCATTATGTTTTTAAAAAGCAAAGCAAACAAACATTGGTCAATCTATTTGGTTGAAGTCTCCCCCACACCCTAGTTCACGATTTATCTGTTGCCCTAATTCTTTAGATGGGAGAGGTCATGGGTTTGCAAGGATTTTGGTGAATTTTAAAAACATTATACTACAAGTTTTTACCACTAGATTAGGAAGCAAATGAAATGTTCTAGTAATCAGGTGTTTAACACTGTTTCTGGAGGTGTTCTGTGACTGGGTTGTTTTTGGACAGAATCGGCAAAAATGGTCTCTCCTGTTCACTTTAATAATTGAACTCCTCCGATTTCAAGAAGGTTGAAGTCAAGACATGCATCCATGTTCAAAAATGAAGTTTCCTGGTTATGAATTATGTATCCTTTCTCTATCTTGCACTCTTTGCATTGTCGAGTTGCTTGTACACTGTACCTTTAATCTTCAGGGATGTTCCATTGTAACTGCACAGCTTTATTTCTATTGGCTGAAACCTCTGTTTCTTCACCATGCTAAATCATCTAATAAGAGAGACACTCACCCCTACACCAAACTTAAAATTAATGAGATTTCCACTGACAAACAGACCCTGATAAATTCAAGCTGGTTGGATCACCAGTTTCACTCGGGAGCTCTACTGTCCTAACATCTTTGTACCAGTAGCCATTTGACATTTTGCTGCTCTGTAACTGTGTCCTACATGAACACATTCTGGGACTGACCTATAGTTTTATAGACACAGGAAGCCCCTAGGTTACAAATGGGTTCTATTCTTGACTATGTTTGTAAGTCAATTTGTAAACATGTTGGAATACAATACAATACAACATAAAACACCTGTTTGTAGGTATGAACAAATGTTTGCATGCCAGATCTTTAAAATTAATATTAATATGGGATCTCATTTATAAATACGACTGTTTGTAAGTCAGACATTTGTAGGTTGGGCACTCCCTGTATAGTACTCTTAATAGCCTGCGGAGGCTTTTCTCCCCCAGAGCACTGACAATGAATCTTGGTATATGCTGGCTGATCTACTTCTGTGTTGGCTTGTCATATATCTCTTTAGGACTTTTAAGCCACCTTAACTGAATGGAACATACTTTCTTGTGATAGAGGTAAAAGACCTTTAGGACTTCTGATTTTTCATGCATTCCAGCACAACCTGAATAGCTTTCTCAGAAGTCAAATCTACTTTGGATTCATAAAACTGACAAGAAGTCATCAGCAATTACAACAACAATTCTGCTTTGATTTCTGATTTCAAAGCTTCATGATCTTAGTTTTCTACTAATCTATAGAGATCACTAATGACCAGATCTATGGATTTTACTGTTACTGGATATGGTCAGTATTTGGTTTATTGGGATCTACCAAAGGGACATACTGTTTGATATGATCTGCCAATTTATGGGACATATGGCCCACCAATTTATGGGACATATGGCCTACATACGGAACATTTCACCGGACCACTAAAATACGCATCACTTAATTCATTGGTATTACAGGCCAATACTTTTGAGTTAACCTACCACTCATGGGTAATCGGAGGTAGACTAGGCCCATACGCGAGTCTGCACAATATACAGCCAGAAAAGATCTGAACAGGGTAGCCATTGTCCGAAAGGATTGTTTTGATGTAGCCTATTTCAGCGTCCAACTTGTATGGTGAGCAAACTTCACAAGCCCTATTTACAAGGTTGCCAACAGGGCCAATTTTATTGAAATCCCATTGGTATATATTGACCAGTAAAGGTGGGCTTGTGGTGGGCAACAGTGCAGAATGACAATGTTCTGATGAGTGCATGGCAAATTTTTTTCTTTCTTTCCAGCAATGTTCTAGCTCACACTTGCTTCTGTGTTTTTCTTACCAGAACAGTAGTAGCGACTGTTCTGAGGAAGGGTCACTGGACCCAAGATGTTAACTCTGATTTCTCTCCACAGATGCTACCAGACCTGCCGAGCTTTTCCAACAATTTCTATTTTTGTCTCTGATTTACAGCATCCGCAGATCTATCATTTTTTTAATGTAGTTAAAGCCTTTATCATTACTCGCAGTTTCTCTCATTGATCTTTTCATGAGTGTGTTTTCAGATTGTTTGATTGCTCAACAGCTGCCCACTGCCTGTAAGAGATCTCAATGCCCCAAAAAGCTTAATTGTAAATGACCAGTGCTGCTCCTTAGTCCACTATGATTCCGATTGTTGTTACCCTGAGGTATGAAGTAATGATGCACACCACTACCAGCGTGGGATAGTTTACTGCTCCTATGCTCTTTCCTTCTCTCGGTCCAAGGGACAACTCGGTCTACAGTGGTACAGGAAGACCATTAGTGAGTCTTAACAGGAATCCTTCTCTTAAATAATATATAATTTATTGCATGATAGCAATCAGGTACAAATTACATTATTAAGTTAGACATTATTGCTAAGTTTTTTGGGAGAATTCTGGATATACATCTTTCAACCATCCCCACCAAAGCAAGATCTTAAGATGTTCTATCTTTTCCCACTCAAGTCCATGTGATTCATTATATTGGGTGCAGCCTTTAATATTAATCCTTTCAGAACAATATGCAACAGAGAGGCTGTCAGGTATATGTTGCACATTAAATGAGATAAGCTCCTTCTCTTGTGAAGTTCATTCAAGTACTTTGGTTTCTGATCACCATGTTTACACTAAAAATTTCAAAAATGTTTGTGGCATTTCCAAAATTTTTGCAACTCCAGAGCTTAAATTGAAATTTAGCTCTTTTGAAAAAGGAAATAGGAGCAAGATTAGAACAGTCAGGAGCTTCTGCTTGTGCTGTCATTCATTAAGGTCATGGCTGATCTTCTACTGAAACATCACCTTCATACCCCTTAATTCCCAGAGTATTCAATCTATTGATCGCCGTTCTGAATATTTTCAGCAACTGAGCGTCTGGAGTTCAGGATTTCAATTATTTGCAATCTGTGGGAAGAAGTTTCTCTGCATCTCAGTCCTAATTGGTCGATCCCTTAATCTGAAACTATGATCCCATGTTCTGGGGTTTCCACCCAGGGAAAATATTCTCTCTTCACCTACTCTATAAAAACCTTTTACGAATTTTACACTTCAATAAGGTCAATTCCCTAAACCCAGGGATCAGTTTAGTGAACCCAAGCTGTGTTGTTACGGCATGTATATCCTCCTCTAGGTTAGGAGAACAAAACTGTACATTATAATAACACACCTGGAATTGCATCTCAACAGCTCCGAACTTCTTACCTTAAATATCTCAATATTATCAACAAAGCACGATTTTTATTTTGCATTGTAAACATTCCTAATAACCTTGCATCTTTCTTCATTGATAAACAAGCAATAATATTTCTTAGATAACAAGGTGTACAACTGGATGAACACAGCAGGCCAAGCAGCATCAGAGGAGCAGGAAAGCTGATCTTTCGGG
>NC_063357.1:30744851-30766395 GCF_021869965.1 Rhincodon typus | reverse complement strand
GCCTGCTGTGTTCATCCAGCTCTACACCTTGTTATCTCAGACTCTCCAGCATCGGCAGTTCCTACTATCTCTGAAATGATATTTCTTATCTTGTTTTCAAATTTTTGTCTAAAATTCGACTAGCAGCTAGAACATCCTCTCTGCAGTACAGTGCCCAGATATTTACATAATATTCAAAATCAGATTACCCAGTGTTTTAGGAAAAAAAAATCTTGCTTGGCCTCATGCTCCATCTCTCAAATTATAAAGGGATCCCTCAGTTTTCACTTGCCACAGCTGTACATTGCACTGACCACATAAGTGTCTTACAGCACTAAAACTCCTTCTTTGCCACTTTTGGTAAATTGCTCCCATTTATTCAGTTGTCCCACTATTAGTTTTGCATATTTCAAGTTGTAAAGGTGCACTAACTCCATGAACAGCTCAAAATATCTAGTAATTTATCAGATAAGATTAAAATTTGATATGGGTAGTTCAGTTCAGGACTATAGGATGCTTTGGCATTTGCTCTGCGACTAGGTTACACATGGTTGTAAGTTACCACACCTAACAAACAAAACAAGAAAATTAGCTGGCATGTAGTCCCTCAGTTGGCAAGCTGAAAAGTTAGGCAAGACAACTTGATACTGTTTAACTTATGGCAGCTTTAACTGCAAATAAGGTTTTGGAACTTTTTAAAAATGTATATGTTGAATAGTAGAATCCTAGAGTTAAGAACATAAGTGGGACCTTGGTGGGTATGTGGATAGATCCTTGAAGCCAACAGGGTAGGTAGATAAAGGTGGTTTAGAAGCCATGTAGGACACTTGCTCAGAATACAAGAGCTCAGAAGCCATACGGGATACTTGCCTTTATTAGCACTGAATACAAGAGCAAGGAGGTTGCGATGAAGCCATATATAATGGCAGTTAGGCCAGAGCTGGAGTACAGTTCTGGTTGCTACAAGATTGCACTAGCTATACTAAAGGGTGGGAGAATCATTTCAGAACTGTTTAGATGAACGCTTGAAATGGCATAGCATACGAGGCTACGACCAAGTGCTGGAAAATTAGATTAGAAAGAGGTTTCATGACGGTGCAGACACAATGGGCTGAAGGGCTTCTTTACATGCTGCAAAAGTTCTACAACGCTAAGAATGACTAAATTCATTTCATAAAGAAACAGTGAACCAAAAGATCTTCACATCACCATTCTGCACCAGCCTCTGGAATCGTGCTTTCGAAAAGTTCTGTCATTTACTAAAATTCAAAGTTTACAGCAGGAGACAGCTCAGAGTCCCAGCTTCATAATCCACAAATAAGTGTCTGATCTTTCAAATTCACATTGTTCAGAAGCAGATATTGCAATTACAAATATGCGTATCTACAATTATAGTTGTTGAACCCTTCAATTGAATAAGACAATAGAAGGAAACAAAACAGAGCCTAGACGAGGCCCACACAATGTCAAGCACCAAAACAGCCATGATGCTTCAAGAGTGAAGAAAGATAACTAAATTCATTTGCTAAGAGAGATTCTACAACACTATCATAGTACAGTGACTCTTCAAAGCTGCAGTCGATGGTCTACAAACACATACAAACCAGAAAATTAGCCTTGCATATTATTTCGCATACGGGAGTGAAGAAATATCCAATCAAATGTCTTCATTGCTCTATTACTATTTCTTAACATATTTGGAAATCCATTATCAAATTTGAGAATCCCACAAAGAGTTTGCACACGGAGTTTGGTCAAATATCTGCAATTCTATCTTCATGATAAGAGAGCTCTTCTAATAACATAACTGAGAAGAAATGGTTATTTGTATTTACTGTCTGTCAGGCTTATTATATAATGAATGGACTAGGCTCCAGCTAATGCAGACTTCCAATATAGAAAGGAAAGGCGAAACAACATTCACTTAAGTTTATTCACTTGTGGGACAGAGGTGTCGCTGGCTGGCCAGCATTTTTTGCCCTAGCAGCCTTCCAGAAGTGATGCAGGAAGGACCACAACTTAAAACAAGGAATGGAAATTTCTCTTGGGTAGCATTGCCAAAAAGAGTTTCTTTGCATGGGGTGTTTGTTATTCACTCAATCCAATATTCGCAATGGACCTCAAATCTTGTGGGTCAAATAATAAAAGATTGATGGGATATCACCAGTTTTGCCTTGGCTTGGTTGGCAAACAGAACTTTTGGCAGGTGTAAATTTATGATCTTAGTGCTCCAAGGTTAACGAAGGGGTAAGGAAGATCAGCCAGGATTCCTCTCCTGAAAGTGGCATGTAGAAATGACAGATCACATCTTAATGACTGTGTTCCCAATGTCACATGGCCCACTTTATACAGTGGCAACTTTTACATATGCACAATTATACACAATGCCACTCTACATGTATATGGTACTGAGGAGTATCACTCATTCTTGCAAAACTATCCCAACAGGAGTCAGGTTGTGAGGATAAATGAGCAAAATGGAGGAAGAATGAATTTACACAGTGTTGATAAAAACCATGTTAAGAGGAAAAAGTGTAGCTGGAAGACTTTACAAAGACACACATTTGCTTTCTTGTGTGATTAAAGAATAAGAAACAAATAGCAAGATGCAAAATTAGAGTTGATGCAGCCAACATCCAATAAAGTTACAAATAATTTAGAATTCCAAACACAGTTTTTAATTTATTTCTAGGAATTTAACTTCATCGCATTGCTTTTTACTATTTACCACTGACAGCAAAGTCTTCTTCCAATGATGACTGCATTCTGTCACTGAAAAACCCAATACAAGAACTGCAACTCCAAGTACTTTCAGGAAAGTAAATTATTTCAGTTAGATGTTAATACCCGTTCCACTGGCTCAGAGGATTTACTACTATCCACAGCACAATAGTCTAGTCTCTGGATCCAGGCTGGTTTTGTCAGTGTAGAAGACAGGACAAAAGAATAGCTGCGACTATGACTAGAACTCCCTTTAGCACAAAAAGCTGGACCTGATCGAGAAAATGCACACAGCGTCCCTATTCTATTTTATACACCACCATGTTGTTCCTTCTGTCTGTAGAACTGCTGAAATGATTTGTTAAAGGCTACACGTCCAATTTATAATCTCAAATTAAAATATTGAGCTAACCAAAATGTGCAGGATGCCAATGCAATTTTACTGCAAAGCCACAAAAATTGGCAATTAAACATGCTGTCATTGCTGATCAAAGCTTTCAGACTGCTTGGCATGAAAGCTGCACATTTACCTTGCATGTGTTCAGTGATTTGTACAATTATCTTTCCAAGTCTATGCACGCAGCGACATAGCGACAAGCTGGAATTAAAGTTGAAGAGGGATTGACAAGGTTCTTTGCAAAATCCCATTACCAAAATATCGTCAATGCATGAAAAGGTGACTCATTTTCTTGTTTCTGGACAAGCATCAGACAATGAGACATTTTAAGATGAAGAGGATTACAAACATATCAGTTGGACATTTCTTTTACCATCTGAGGGCTAGTAACATCAGCTGGCCGAGGGTGGAGTCGGAGAGCATTTCAGAAACAGCAAACTAACATCATGAATTGAAGTGCTTCTCATCCAAGCAAATTTTCCAACTCTAACTTTTAATCCATGAAATATTAGCACTCCTCCTTGAATTCTTCTTGCAATCACCAATCATTGACAGGTCTGTCGTATACTTTCAGAGTGCACATTCCTTTTACTCCACATAGTCACATACCAAGTGAATTAGAGGTTCTTAGACCTTTGTTTATTCCACAGATGCACAACAATTCTCAGGAAATGTTCATACCTGTCCATGCCTGTGTGTTACATAACTATTGCAATGCTATTGCAAGATAGATACCATTCCCACTTCACTCTACTGCAGTTGCATGTAACAGTGGGTAGAATGTGCAAGTTTTACCTATGACATTTACTGATCACTCTAAGATGCTTTACTGAAGTCCTTTAAGTCTCGAATGTTTCATTTGAAATCCAATTGGAAATATTACTTCTGAAACGAGTTCCCTATTATGGCTGATAAGTTATAGTTACATAAATGGTGTGACAATTCAAAGGTGAAACAGAAAATGCCAAAA
This sequence comes from Rhincodon typus, assembly GCF_021869965.1. Lineage (NCBI taxonomy): Eukaryota > Metazoa > Chordata > Chondrichthyes > Orectolobiformes > Rhincodontidae > Rhincodon > Rhincodon typus. The sequence continues at coordinate 30,762,328 of NC_063357.1, read as the reverse complement.
GCACACTCCGAGTACACTGTTCATCATCTATGTAGAGAATGTTTCTGCTTCATACTTAATGGAGATGATCTACTGCGTCATTCCACACATGGTCATATAACATCCCCACTTCATTGTTCTGATTGTACATCTGCCTGCACTTTGTTCAATACTCTTAGAAGGTTCTGCCCTGAAAATATGAATATATCCCCAATGAAGCTGAATAACCCACTCACTTTCCAATCTGGTGTGTGTTTAACCTTTCAGCAATGATTGGTTTCCATACAGTAGTTTAACAAACACACTGCTGCACCCAAGCTGACATGAAGAGATTTCTAACCTCCCTCAGTGCAATGAAGTTGAGTTCATACAAAACATGGCATTTTAATCTTGAATTGAACCCCTCATTGTTAACATAATGTGCTTCTTAGGTAATTAAAGAAACAAGTCGCCTTTGACAAGGAATGAGCAGATATAGACATCAAAGCATTTAGCTCGAGGCTGCTGCTCCCTCTATCTGTTTCAGCTTGTGGAATTAAACAAAAAGCACTGAAAGGCTGCATTTATGCTGGAGAATTGAAGGTACTCCAAACGTCTGCAATTCAGTTCCAAGTTCAACTTTGTAAATTCTCTCCTAATGACTCACTGTTTATGCAATGAATAGCTGAGCCATATAGAACATAAAGGTATTAGGCTAGATGCTTAGTCTGTGTGTGGTTCTCACCAAGAAATGAGGGGTACAATATTAGCCTCTGTATATGTCAGTTTGGGAGGAGAACATGGGCACAGGGTCCTCCCTCACGTTTATCTAGTGATGCCTACTGTAATTTTAAAAATATTCATCGATGAGATCTGGGTATTGCATGTTATTCATTTATTCTTCATCCTGAACTGCCCAAGGAGTTGGCGATGAGCAGCTTTCTTGAACCACTGCACTCCATGTAGTGTAGGTACAACCAGAGTGCTGTGAAGGACGGAGCTCCAGGATTTTGACCCAGCCACACTGAAGGAACAGTGACATAATTCCTAGTCAGGATATTGCATGGTTTGCAGGAAAACTTGCAACAAGGTGGTGATGGCCTAGTAGTATTATTACTGGACTACTAACCCAGAAACTCCGCTAATATTCTGGGATACCAGGTTTGAATCCCACAGTGGCAGAAGTTCAATAAAAAAATCTGGAATGTCTGCTATCTGAACCCAAAAACATAGAAGACCATGAAACAATTATTGACTGTCAGAAAAACCCATCTAGCTCACTAATGTCCTTCGGGGAAGGAAATCTCCCATGCTTATCTAGTCTGGCCTACATTTGACTCTAGACTAAAGCTTTGTGGCTGATTCTCAACTGCCCCCTGAAATGCCAAGCGAGCCACTTTGTATCAATCACTACGACATTACTACAATAATATGAAACTGGATGGACCATCCGGCATCAACCTGTGCACTGGAAAAGACAATTGCAGAAACAGCCCTGTCGACCCTGCTAAGTCCTCCTTACTAACATTTGCTCCTGACCTCATTACAGCCTTGGTTCAAACATGGACAAAGAGCTGAATTTCAGCGTGAGGTGAAAGTGATAGCCCTTGACATCAAGGCCACATTTGACTGAGTGCGGCATGAAGGAATCCTAGAAAAACTAGAATCAATGGGAACCAGGGAGTAAACTCTCCGCTGGTTGGAGTCATATTTGGCACACAGATAGATGGTTGTGGTTGTTCGAGAACAATCATCTCAGCTCCAGGGCATCTCTGCAGGAGTTCTTCAGGGTAGTGCCTAGGCCCAACCATCTTCAGCTACTTCATCAATGACCTACCCTCCATCATAAAGTCAGAAGCAGAGATGTTCAGCGATGATTGCACAATGTTCAGCCCCATTTGCTGCTACTCAGATACGGAGGCAGTCCATGTTCAAATGCAATAGGCTGTGGACAATATCCAGGCTTCGGCTGTCAAGTGGCAAATAACTCACTGCAGAATTTCAAGCCACTGATTTGTCTTTTAGCCGAAGAAAAGTTTCTGATAATAAGGGATTCGGTGATGGCAACACTATTGAATTCAGCTATGACGGATAGGTTCTCTCGCTGGAGATGGTCGTTTACTTGCAGTTTGGAATGTTACTTGCCATTTCAAAACCCAAGCTTGGTTTTGACCAGATCTTGTTGCATGTACACATGGACTGCTTCAGTATCTGAGGAGTCACAAATGGTGCTGAATATTATGCAATCATAGCTAACATTTCCAGCTCTGACCTTATAACAGAGGGGATGGTCATTGAAGAACTCAGTTGTACGGACTGGAAAAGGAATACTGTAGATTGTGATGCTCCTCATCTACTCCCAAATTAACAACCCTCCCAAAATTCATAGTTTAAGGCATGCACAGTAAAATGGTCTGTAGGAAACAGAATGCCAGTATAAATCATTTTTTTTTAGACCCGAGTGGTTTTTGTGGGGAAAAAGTGGCCAAACAACACAGGGATGCCAGGAAGTATGAGGTAAAGAGATAAGCCAGGAGAGATATTGGGATACAATAACATGATTCTATGCCGAACACGTTCACTGTGGTGTTCATTGGAAGATGAGATTTTTCTCCATTCTTACAGAAGGCAGAAATAATCACTACAGCCTGAAATGTTCAAGTAGGCACAAAATCAGAGAATTTAGTGGGTCCCCAATTACTGCAGAAAGTTAAGATCAAAGAAAGGACAAATGGAAATGAAATATTCACAGTTCAATAAAGATGGATCAATCCAGATGACTGGTCTTCAGTTAAAGTTCTGCTGCTGCATGCAGCTACCCCTGCCAGAAGAACTGCTGGCATGGCGTACCATGGACACCGAGTTTTGTGCCACTCTCTCACATACACTGTAGCTTGTCTTCAATCAGCCTGACATCTGTCAATTAGATCCGAAGACACAGGAAAAGTAGGCCATTCAGGTCACTGAATGCTTCGCCATTGAGTGAGATCATGGCTGATCTGAATCTTCATCTCCACTTTCCTGTCTCTTCCGTCATGTCCCTCAATTCCAGCAATGATTAAAATCATTCTATCTCAGCCTTGAAAATGCTTAATGATCCAGCTTAATGAATGCCTCAGGTTTCAGTCAAACCTGAGGCATTCATATAAAATGCAAAATACTGCAGATGCTGGAATCTGAAACAAACACAGAGAATGCTGAAGAAACTCAGCAGGTCTGGTGGCATCTGTGGACAGCAAAACACAGTTAACGTTTCGTGTCTGGAAAAATCTGGAGAAGAAACTCGACACAAAATGTTAACATTTTTTTCTCCACAGATGCTGCCACACCTGCTGAATTTCTTGAGAATTTTGTGTTTCTCAAACATTCATACTTGGTTTTCATTTTAAGAGCGAATGCTTCATTGAAGTTTTCATCCTTCAACATGTCAGGACCGAAATGGTCTGTCACCTTGTTCTTTATTGGCATTTTCAGTTTCAACTTCATTTTTTCCATAAGGAGACAATGATTTGAATTTATATTGAAACATGGGACATGTAAGAATATTTATATTTCTAAAACGTTTCATCCCCAGATGACCTATTTGATTTCCATAAGCATTGGCTGGAAATCTTAATGTACGGTCTTTAGTTTGCTTGCTTAAAGAAGGCATTTGCCACAATCAAATTATTTTCATTGTAAATCTGTAACAATATCTCTTCTTTCATTTCTTGATCCAAGGTCATATTAATCTGATGTTTCTCCACCAATTTCAGAGCTCAATTACAATGACCACATTAGTTTTAGAGAATGCTCAAAGGGCTGAGACATTTCAGACAGAAAACTCAACTAAGGAACCAACATCAGATAACAGAGTAAGAGTGGGATAATGTTTAGAAATTTAAAGAAGATCCTTCCAAAGGACTTAATGGGAACATTTTGGTGGCAGTAGGAAGCTTTTCTTCATTCTGGTGCCAAGAGAAACAAGGGATCATCTCATCAGGAAAATATTCCCATTCCCACTGGAATTGATTGACCCACTTCAAAATGATAAAAATTGAAGTCAGAATCAATCCTGAAGAAGGGTCACTGGACCCAAAACATTAACTCTGATTTCTCTCCACAGATGCTGCCAGACCTGCTGAGCTCGAGCAGCAATTTCCATTTTTCTTTAATTTCAGGACCACTACTTATTTTGAGGGAATTTTTCATACAAGGGTGGATTTGAATCCTAGTTAGGCAGCCAGGCAGTTGCATTACAGCCATCACCAGTGAAGGATGATGCTGAATAATTGCCTGTAAAGAGTTTGCATTCTAAATCCAGGCTGCAGTCTCAGAGCCCTGCACTCCAAAACTGCCTTTCGGAGTAGTGAAACAGAGGTGTAGGAGCTCCATTAGCTCAGCAATTGTATGTACAACTATTGTTGGATCAAAGGAAAAACTTTCCCCAAAACAGCACCTTTCACAACCAAAGTGATGTGAAATATAGCTGCTACTGGCATGCAACAAACATGGCAGTCAACAACCGAAAGGTCAGCCTAAATGTTTGAGCTCAAATCTCTACACAGGCACTTGAATCCACAAACCTTTGACTCAGATGCAACAGCAATATCAACTCAGCAAAGCCTGTTCAAGACATTTATCAAATTGATTGTTGGAGGGTGGGGAAGAGGGAGAAAAGAAGAGAGTCCCTTAATGCAGAGGAGAAATGTTACAAAAAATCGTCAACCCCAAAGTAAACTCAATACACAGTGACCACAGACCAAGTTTACACTTCTGACTCCACATTATGTAGTGAATAGTGTTTCACATGTCTCTTTCTAATCTGCCAGCTCTCTCCCTGGCGCTGTTCTGTATGCTGCGTTGTGCTCTGTTGGCTGAAGTGTAACTGAGAGTAAACAAAGTCATGGCCTAACTGAGGTCACCCCAGAACATCACAAAAGTACAACTGCAGCCCAAAATCTTTCAACATAAAGTCACAACTGGAATAACTTAGGCACACACCACAGCAAACAAAACAAAAAGTTAGCACCAGTAACAGAAAACAAGTTTAACTCTTATCCCACTACACTGACGACTCAGTTGGGGATGTCTAGAAATAGTTATTTGTAGTACAAAATATTTGTCAAATTAGACTTGAAAGATCTATCAATCACTATTTCACTTCCTTTTCCACTCCTTCCTTTCTGAACTCTCAGCAATCTTCAAATGAAAAGTGAAATAGTTAGATATTAATGTAACTTCAATGATCAAATTAACATCTACTTAGTTCACTCTCTTGTTCTACTTAGACTGGTAAAACGTAAGCCAAGTTCAATCTGCACTGACCATTTTAGGCACTTAAGCTGACACCGACTCTCACTAAACAATCTATTCTTAAAGGGACAGAACATATTTGTGTTTGTTTCATAGCCACTCCCAAATCAATCAGCAACTGTGATCCATTCATGCGTCCACCCAAAACCATCAATGGAACCCTTTAGAATATAACTTGAAATATAAAATGTACAACTTCTCTCTTACAGCAACTAAGGCCTATGAGAATAGTGAGGACCGATGTCAGACAAATGAGGTGGTATTACTCTATATATGTGTACAAAAAGGTGGTTATTGAGCTCAACAGATCTGTGTCAGGTTTTTGCTAGGGTATTTCAAATCTAATCCTGTTGCTCTGTTCTCTCCAGACGGCCGTATCATCTAATGCTAAGATTTTATAATCTTCTGTGAAATAATGCATTGACTTCTGCTTCAACTCGTGACAAAACTCTCTGTATTTCAACAAGAACTCACAGAAAGAGATCTTTCCTCATGTTTTTAGTGTCAGCTGTTGCTCAGTTGGGAGCATCGAACCTCCCCTTTGAGTATAGATAACTGGTCAGAAGAACAAAAACCAAGGCAAGGCAGAATTGAAGGAGTACTGCAGTGTTGGAGGTGCCATCTTTCAGGTGGCCTACTAAATACAGGACCTGTGTCATCCCATGATACCGTTGAGAGTTAACAGTGGGGAGGTTTCCCTAGCGTCTTATCCCTCAAGCAGTAGAATAAAACAGATCTTCTCATCATTATCAACAATGTTGTTTGTGAGACTTTACTGTGCACAAAGCAGCTGCCTGAAACAACCATGTATACTTCAAGAGATAACAAGGCGTAGAGCTGGACGAACACAGCAGGACAAGCAGCATCAGAGGAGCAGGAAAGCTGACGTTTCGGGTCTGGACCCTTCTTCAGAAAAACTTCAGAAAAAGTATACTTCAAAGTGTGTCACTATATAAATACAAAATTCCCTCCCGGTCTCATTCTCTTCCACCTCCCCCCTCCACAGGATTTCCCTCATCACTGGTTTCCAAAATGTAACAATATTTTCTTAATCTCTCCAAGTCAAGCAGAAAGGGTAGATGCAAGAATTAATAATGTTAGAATTAGAGACGAAAAGGGAGTTATATCATGGCCAGCAGGGAGGTAGGTGCAAGATGACAGAATTGCAAACAGATAAGGAGATTTGGAGGTTTATGAAGCAAGGAAAATTATCGGTTTCATAAAAAGCAGAAAAATATAATGCATTGGATAATGCCAGACAAATCTTGAAGACTAGGTCAGTTAATTCACGCAGGTAGAAATTAAGAAAAAAAAAACCAGGAATACATTTGCTCTAAAGCCCAGTGGATTCAGCAGTAGCATAAGGCTGGACTATTTTGTTTTAATAAAGAAGACAAACCAATTAAACACAGGTTAATTTAAACAGTGATTGCTACCATCATATCATTATAGGACTTAGAAGTACGTCCCACAAATGATATCACATTGCTAATTCAATGTAAAATGCAATCACTCCAAAACAAGTCACCAGTTGCTCACGTTATATACTGCTACAGCTGAACACATGTTAGTCTGGCACACTCGCATGCCATGCATTATCTGCATGCTTACCAGTGCATCAACCTTCACGCCCAGCTGTCGTGAAGAGATGCTTCATTCACAATTAACTGCATACTCATCCACCAACCTGCCACGGCCTTAATAACTTCTTTAAATTTAATTCAAATGGTTTCTTAACCAGTCATTTATACTACAAGTTATGCAACAATTTTTACTTTCTAGTCAAAAATAATTCAGTCTGAAAATTAGGTTGGTCCCAAAATCACAACAACAATTCTTGTTACAAAGACAGACCACAGCTGAAAACTTAAGTCTCAAGAACTGGTAACAGCAAAATTTTCCTTTATGCTTTATTCAATGAACAGCCCCCCCAAAAAGCAAAATTATCACATCAACACAAAAGATGCTCTCTCTCCACTGCTTGAATTTTTTCCCTTTAATTGGCCATTGAAAGAAACAAACAACATTTCTACTCTTCACCTGACTGAGGGGCAACACTCCGAAAGCTTATGATTTCAAATAAATCTGTTGGCCTATAATCTGGTGTCGCCTGACTTCTTACGATGTGAATAGTATGCTTAATTGAAAACTAATACATCCAATTTATGCAAAATGTGATTTTTAGGGTCCAAGCTGATGATAATATTGGACATCAGATTCTAGAGTGAAACTTTGCTTGATAGACAGCAAGTTTTATGTTTTCTTTTTTTGTTTACCATGAACCTATTCACAAGTGGCTGTAAATATACTTTTAACAAAAGAACAAACTTTATCGCACAAAATAATAAGAATAGTATTACATCATGCAACAACTACTGGAATTGTCTCATTACCAATACAAGAAAGGTTCATCCCTTTTATAGAAATAAAACGTTTACAGATGCTCAAACTATCTCCATGGTAAATTATCTTGCTCAGCTGGCATGGCTGCAATGAGTTTACTTCTGCAAATTTCTGTGACGCATTCACTTTATGCTATTTTATTTAGTTAATCTCTCTTCCCCAAGGCAAACAAGTTGTTAACTGAGTTCACTTATACATTAGCATGGGTTCTCGAAACTCATGTCTTTGAGAGGCTGATAGAATAACTTGCTTTCTGACAACTTCACAGCCTTCCACTTCTGGAATTTTCTTACCGACTGCTCAACACTACAGAACTGCATCCCAGCCCTGATGTTTGGAGACTACTAACAATTCTAACAACACTGCTTTTATAGATCTTTCTTTGAATGAACCTGTTCCTGGTCTCTCTCCCTCAGGGTTGTAAAACTCAAATCAGCAGACACTTTAACAATTAACTGCCAGGTGGCTTCCTAATTATTCAGCTAAAATCGGACTTCTTGGAAATACATACTGTTCAAAATGAAGTATCAGACTTAAAAATGCAAGGGAGAACAGTAAACCCAAATCTACTTTCCTTTAGAATCCAAGTTGCCAAATAATATGATGTATCCTCATTAAAAAGTGGAAAAAGAGTCTGGTCTTGCTGGGTTAACGTGCATGTCAAGTTACAGTAATTGTAAGTTATATCTTGATTTTCTTTTTTAAAAGAACACAATAATCCAAGTCAAAATTATTCCTTGGAAAGATGAGGGTTACCAAATGTTAGCAAAATTAGCTTTTTAAAGGAAAACTGCATCCAATGTGGAGTTATTTCACAGTTAATTTTGATTATCAAATATCACTTCAGAGACATCTACTGGGCTTATTTGCAAAATTGAAGGGGCAGTACCAGCTTGGATTTGAAGTTGGCTGTGGGCCAGAAACCAGACAGTAAATGGTTGGGTGTCCTTCCAGACTGGAAGGAAGCAACACACTTCATTTATATAAAGGAACAACTTTAACTTGGTTACAGAGGACACATTTCAAACTTTGCAGATGATACAGAACTTCTTCAGCAGGACATTTAAAATTTATTGCAAGTGTGAAGTGAGAATGTAAGGCAAAATGAATGACACAATGGATGAGATTACATCAGTCTTTAGAGATGCTAAAACGAGTTGAGGGGAAGGCTGCTTATAAAGTACTGTAAAGATCTGGGGCTTTAACAACAGAGGCAGAGATCGCAAATTAAGTTATGCTCAACCTTTGCTAATTACTAATGAGGCCTCAGCTAGTATGCAATTAACAGACATATGTAATCAACAAAATAAGCAGAGGTAAGAAATTGCAGCACAGTGTTACAATCTGGAATTTACTGCCTGAAAGGGTGGTTACTATTCAATGGTAACTTCCGATAGGGAATGGAATAAATAATTTGAAGGGGGTAAAATTTGCAGGGTTGCAGGAAAGGACAGGGGAGTCAAAATGACTGGTTAAGTCTCTGGAAGAGCCAGTGCAAGAAGGATGGGTTGAATAGCCTTCAGTTGAACTGTATGATTTCTACGACTGTTCTTGCACACAGAAGGCATCTGAGACACGTATGAGGATAACTGTGAACTGTGATCAGGAAGGAAAACAAAACATTTTTTAGATGAACTAATAATAAGGCTGAAGATTCCTTTAAAAATAAAGAGTTTGAAAGCAGGGAGGATCCAACAGACAGCTGTCTGGGGTGGGAATTCCAAAGAGAAGAAATTAAATAACTGAAGGAGCATATATACATATATTATACAATAATATATATCTATCTATCTATCTATCTATTATGGCAACTCCACAGGTATTTCTTCTCTGACAAGCAGACTTTTTAATACCCAGTGTTTGGTACTTCTCCAACTATATACCTGCAAGATTCAACACTATCAAGGAAGTAGGAGCAAAAAGGATGCAATTAGAGAATGATTGGAGAATTCATAGCTGCCACAATCAATAGTCAGGGAAGGAGTTAAAGCCCATGTTCTTCAATTCAACCTCCAGTTTTGATTCAGCCTTATCTGCGTGCTGCATGCTATACTTTATCAGCTCCCTGCTCCCCAATGTCAAAGAACAAGGCTCTATTGTCGGCACACTTTCATTAATGACTAGGCAGCATTTTACACCCTCCCTACATGATAAGGTAGAAACATGTTTATGATTAAAAATATTCTAGCCAGTCAGAGTCACTCCTCAGAGCCTTTGATACTGCCTGCAGTGCAACATCCGCTTTTAATCAAGTCATATCCAGTGACTAGTGCTTGAAAGATAAAAACTGGACCTTCTGAAATATTTCACCAACCTAAGGTGCCTGTGGATGTTGCTAAGATTCCAACTGATGTTATTCCTGGACAAGTCAGATTCCAGACTGAAATCTGGCTTGATTGATCATATTTTGCCTTTTGGGTTTCAACAAAGTGATCTCTCACTAACAAACACGCAAAGCTACAGATTTGATTTCAAAGATAAAACAAATTTATCATCCAAAGAAATGACGATAAAATAAAATATACCAAACATTTTACATGTAACACATGTTTAAAGAATATGAAAAACCTGGTAAAATATAATTCCTTATAACCCAAAAGCATTCTTTAGCAGTACTCACACCAGATAATTCCCTTCTCTCTGGTGTCTTTAGGGCTTATTTCAACTGTGGCTTCACCTCCCAGTCTTGAGAATCTAATGGCTGCTTCCTGCAGTCTTCAGACAACTAAGCTTAAACTTACTAAGCTTAAACTTTTTCTGCTTCAAACAAAACCTTCAGAGTTTTAAGCAAATACTTCTGGTCTCGAACGCTTTCTGATCTCCTTACACCGAGTTAAACTATTTCTTAGTAAATCTAAGCTGTTCTTTTCTTTCCTCGGGAGCCTGTTTCAGCCTGAACCTTGCAGAAACGCCCAAATGAAACTCAAATATTTTTTTCCAAATTATGGGTTTTTCCCCAAATCAAAAGTAAAATAACCAATCCCTGATCTTACTAATTGGAGCCTAACACTCAATTGTTTACCTTGGCAGCACAGTGGCTAGCACAGCTGCCTCACAATGCGAGGGACCCGGTTTCGATTCCACCCTCGGGCAACTGTCTGTGTTGAGTTTGCACATTCTCCCTGTGTCTGCGTGGGTGTCCTCTGGGTGCTCCGGTTTCCTCCCACAGTCCAAAGATGTGCAGGCTAGGTGGGTTGGCCATGCTAAATTGCCCATAGTGTTTAGGGATGTGTAGATTAGGTGGGTTATTAGGGGAATGGGTTTGGGTGGGATGTGTAGATTAGGTGGGTTATAGGGGGATGGGTTTGGGTGGGATGATCTGAGGGTTGGTGTGGACTTGTTGGGCCGAAGGGCCTGTTCCCACACTGTAGGGATTCTATGATCTATGATCTTCACTCACAAAATTCTCCCAATGTAAACAAAAACCCACTACTCTCCAGAAAGTCTCTTTCACTGTTTTAAAAGAAATCACCATGGATACAAAAATACTTACAAGTTAATAAATAAACCCCTTCAGATACAGAAACCCTTATGCCATTCATTCAAAATCATAGATTCAAACTCAAAATACATGATATTAAACTATATATATATACAAATCTCACCTTGTATTACAGTGTCTAAATCAAATACACTCACTGCTTTAAGTCTTCAGGATAAACAAAGATTCAATACCACTGGTAGAAAACTGCTCCAGTCTCCATGTAGCAATCTATAGTTTCACTGATTTCTTAACATTTTCTTATCATTTTATTCCAGCAGAGTTTATTCCTTGAATTTACGAATGAGAAAAAATAGGAGCAACATGTGACTCCTAAGTGGGAACAGAGTCCACCTTACACTAAACCAACTGCCCCAGGTTTTATTCTGTTGGGGAAAGGGTACAGGTTGGAAGGGAGTGAAGGAAGCAACATGGATCTACAAATCTGCTGCTCCTCCCACTCTGCACTGTTGATACATTGCTCCATTGGTGTGTTGAATGGTTTCTGGATTAAGAGAATAATGTTGAATCATCTTAACTGAGCAAAAGAGGAATCAATGGGATGCAATTAAGTGCTTCAGGGCTTCTTGTAGAGTCCACTACCCTGTATAAACACTGAGCAACACAATAAGGTCACGAGACTAGTAACTTGAATGACCCAGTAACATAAATAACCTGACGCCACTGGAGTTAAGAGGCACTGGAATTTTTTAGAAGAACGTTTGAAACAAAGCCACAACAGTCAGAAGCTTAATCTCTGTCTATGAAGATTTGTTTGCGCTACTGAATTTGTAGAAAACCTTTGAAGTTAAAACAGCTTTCTTTCCTATGTATCACAACCAAAGTCTGATTGCAGCAATCAATTGTTTTAGTTGAGCTTTTGTTCAAGTTAATTCCCAGAATTTAATTAAGCTCATGAATGAGTTAATCAGTAAAGTCATGGAGGATCTCAAAAACATCTTCTCTATCAACAGTTACAGAAAGAACAGGAACATCGAGTGAGTAAATTAATGGAGTGCCATTAAATCAAACACATCAGGAAGATCTAAAGAGCTCCAAGCCTAACTGCATAGCCCACCATCAGGAATCTTAGTTTCCTTCCTTTCACATTCCCATTTATGAATGCTTGCTGGCGTCCCCAGTCACATGTAACAATTCAGTGTTAACAACCATTTCAGAGTAAAGGCTGGATAAATCTATCATAACTGTAGAATGATAAAGCACACAAGGAACCATGCAGTCTATCATGCTCCTGTCAGAAGAACAGCAGAACTGTGCTTTTACATAGTGAGACTCCAGGGCTAGAGATGCATGACAGGTATTATAACCTACTGCTAATACTACTTCTTTGGCAGTGCCTCAAGCCTGCGATTCAGCTGAACCTCTATGAGTCTATGTTAAATTGGTGTGCCACTTGTTTTTCACAATGTTATAATAAAGATTATTTCAAAGTCGTTATTGAAGCCTGGTGCAAATCGCTCATTTTTGGATTTTGGAGACAAAAAACATATATAATAATTGTGCAACTTGCATATTAGTGGGACTTGATTAATACCAGATTCCTCCCATCACTGTCATAACATTCCATAATTAAAAGCTAGTCTTAATGAAGCGACACAACAACTGGATTGTCACAAAACCTATCAGACCTTTAGAGAAGAAATCTGCCATCATCAGCCTACATTAAGTCCTGAGTGGTTTCGTGAAATGGCATAGCAAACCAGTCAAAAAAGTTGAAAAAGAACAAAACTAACCATACCATTCAACATCAACCTAGGGAAACACAAATGACATAGGAACATCCAGCCCAGATGACGCTACAGCAGCAAGTTGCTGATTTGTGCCATGGTGGCAATTTCTTTTGTATTTGCTGCAGAGAAAAAATGTGGGCTGGACAGGATGCACAATTTGCTGGCCTCTTTTTAGTGAGGTCACTTCCATTTCTGTTCACTTTTTCTAACACCTTTCCACGCAGTCAGCCTCCAGGTGTCTGAGCTGTTACTGACTGTCTCCCTGTGGTTGGTGTCAATGTATGTCATTGTTGTATTTTACTTATTTCTATTCATTCATGGGATGTGGCTATCGCTGGCTGGCTAGCATTTATTGCCTGTCCCTAGTTACCCTTGAGAAGGTAGTGGAGAGTTGCCTTCTTGAACCACTGCAGTTCCACTTGCTGTAGGTTGACCCACAATGCTGTTATGGAGGAAATTCCAGGATTTTGACCCAGTGACACTGAAGGAACAGTATATATTTCCAAGTCAGGATGATGAGGGGCTTGGAGGGTAACTTGCAGGGGGTGACGTTCCCATATTTCTTCTGCCCTTGTCCTTCTAGATGGATGTGGTCGTGGGTTTGCAAAGTGCTGTCTAAGGATCTTCAGCAAATTTCTGCAGTGCATTTTGTATATAGCACACACTGCTGCTACTAACAATCGGTGGTGGAGGCAGTGGATGATTGTGGATGTGGTGCCAATCAAACAGGTTGCATTGTCCTGGATGGTTTCAAGTATCTTGATTGTTGTTGGAGCTGCACATGGGCAAGTGGAGAGCATTCCATCATACTCCTGACTTATGCCTTGTAGACAGTGGAAAGGTTTTGGATTGTCAGCAGGTGAGTTGCTCAATGCAGGATTCCGAGGCTCTGACCAGCTCTTGTAGCTACACTATTGACATGATGAGTCCAGTTGAGTTTCTGGTCAATGGTAACCTCCACAATGCTGATAATGGGGGGGATTCAGGGAAGTTAATACCATTGAATGTCAGTGGGTGATGGGTAGATGGTTTTCTTTTATGGGAGATGGTCATTGCCTGGTATTTCCGTGATGGCAGATGGCAGCAGAGGGCAGCTCCTGAGCCACAGCCCGTCCATTCCGATGGCTTTTCTTTCTGCTTTCCGTGCTTTTACCTTTTTCTAGTTGTACTTTTCTCTACTTACCTTCTGGAGGTAGTTTGGTCATATCAAATGGATGATCTACCTTTGCCTCCTCCTGAGGCCCAAAAATCAGATGTATGCCTTCAGCTAATTCTGTTTACACCTCGCCATGTCAAAAACTGGTTGAAAGCACTGGACACAGCAAATGTTATGGGACCTTGCCAACGTCCTGGCAGCTGTACTTAAGAATTGTGTTCCGGCACCAGCGGCACTCTGGGCTAACCTGTTCAGTACAACTGCAAAACTGGCATCCACCTGACCATTTGGAAAATTGCTCAGGTGTCCTCTGTCCACAAGTAACATGACAAATTCAATCCCAACTACTGCCCTTCAGTCTACTCTTGATCAACAGTAAAGTTATAAAATTTTGCAATCAATACTACTAGAGTCGCATGTACGTTGCAATAATCTGCTCACTGATGTTCTATTTGGGTTCTATTAAAAGCACTTGACTGCAGACCGCATTACAATCTTGGTCCAATCATTGACAAAAGTGCTGAATTCAAGAGTTGAGCTGGGAATGGTTGCTCCTGACATAACGGTAACATTTGACCAATTGTGGCATCAAGGATTCACAGCAATGGGAACTGTTAATGCTCCACTTAATCAAGTCATCCATAGCACAAAGGAAGATGGTTATGTTATTTGGAGTTTAAATATCTCAGCCCTAGAACATTATTGTAGAAAATGCTCAGAGCAGCTTTCTAGACTCAACCAGCTGAGATCCCCTTCTGAACACACACCATCCTGACTGTGAATCATATGTCCATTCCTTCATTATCACTGGGTCAAAATCCTAGAGTTTAACACCACAAGGTCTGCAGCAGTTCAAGAGTTCACAGTCGAAACCTCCATTTTCATCTTCAAAATCAAACTGAAGCATAGATCGAGATGTCTAATATAATTCATCTAAAAAAGTGCAGATTTTGAACTGCTGAGTGAGGCTAAGTGGAGAGATATAGTGTTCAAGAAGAAACACAAAAAAATCATCAGATATCTGTCAAACAGAGGAAATGCAAAACTAACAGCAAATGTAACTTTGCAAATAGGATAAACTCCAGAAAAGCAAAATACAAAAATGAAGGATGTTTAGTTTCTTTGTCTCTCTGGTTTCACTGCCAGTATCCATGGTTTTATTTTGACTTTCTGGTGGGAGAAGACTATTGTTTCTTTTAGTATATGTGCACAGTCACACAGCAATCTGGAATATTGCATGCACTGAAATAAACAAACTTCTTATAAATTTGTGAAATTTCACAGCATTTTAAAATGTGATTTACCCATGGACAAAAAGTCTGTGTTCACAGGAATTTGCAGCCCTCCAGTACAGACAAAGTTTGGAGGGAATACTGTCCCCACCCAGACACACCCTTGACAGCACAAATTTAATCCCTTCCTCTCTCAAGCCTAGTCATATATTGGCAAGCTAATCAGTGTTGAAACAGCATGACTCTTGAGCCATTGCCTTGACTCACTCATTAGTGCACCCCATATTAAATAGTATATACTGTAAACCTGAGTAGTAAAGTGTTTTTATCTGATGCCTTTAGGCAAACAATAAATGGAATGGCAACTATGCAGATGAAAATGGAGCTATGAATCACTTGGTAAAATTGGTATTTACATACTGCAAATCAATACATTTAAATGAAAACAGCAGAAACACAGAAAAGTGAGAGTAGGCCATTCTGCTCTTTGAGCCTGTTCTGCCATTCATTATGATCACAGCAAATCATTCAATTCAATAGCCTAGTCCCACTTTTCTCCCACACCCTTTGACTCTTTGGCCCCAGTTGCTAAATTCAGCTTCTTCTTAAAATCAATGTCTTGGCTTTGGTTGCTTTTACGTGTTAGCAAATTCCACAGGCTCACCACTCCCTGGCTGAAGAAATTTCTCATCTCAGTCCTAAAGAGTTTACTCTGTATTCTTAGACTGTGACCTCTGGGTCTGGATTTTCCTGCCATCGGGACCATCCTTCCTGCATCTAGAACTAGAATTAGATCTTATTGTCACATGTACTCAAGTATAGGAATACATGAGTTCAGTGAAAAATGAACAAAGTTGCCATTCTCCAATACCAGCTTAGTTACAAGACTAGAATTTTTAAAAAACTGCAGAAACAAAAGAAAGCCCAAAAGGCAAGAAAAATGTCCAGATTCTGAAGTCTAAGTCTTATCTCCATAAAGGTGTTTGGAACCACCCATGCTGGCACCTGGACCTAGCCACAGCCTGAAATCTAGGTCAGCCTGTGAGTCTTGCATGGATTGCCAGAGGAGCCACATTCTTGCTGCTGCTGACAGTACCACTGCATGCTGCATCCGTGAAAATTTACCAATGGACATTCATTTTGCTGACAGCTGAGATCATACATTGACATCTACAACTATATCGTGGCTAGATAAGGAAAATGGCTGCAGGGCAGAGTTAGGTTAATGGCTTGTGAATCAAGTTATGACAAAACTTAATAGAATGCTTCATTTATTGCAATAAATTTTAATGCCTTTTGATCATACTACCCAGACAATACTCTTTTATAGCTTCAATTTAGAACTTTCCACTCAATAACAGTCCAGCTTAACACCAATCAGTAAAAGCAAGACAGAAACCTTTAACATAACAGAGGTAGTCATCGTGAAAACTCTTTAACCAAGCAATGACTAGAAACATATTCCTTGTCACCTTTACAAGCTAGTACTGGATAACTAACTACCACTCGCTCAGGACAGCAGGGTTTAGTCTAGATCAGTGGACACACCTGCTGAGCAAAGACTGGTCTACACACACATCTGTAGCTCAGAATGCAGTATCAGAAAATAGAGTTTGGCCACAGCTGAGCCTTCAGTATTGTAAAACATATTTTTCAAATAAAAACTCTTTTGCTTTATAAAAGGTTACAGTTTTATTAAATATTCTTATCACTCTTGAGAAAAGATGCTTGCTGAGATTTACAAGGAGCTGTCCAGCACAGAAATAAGAGAAGTGCAATGACTGTAGCAAGTATTTAACTAAACGTCTGGGCATCTGTTTGAGTAAAACTGCGCGAGCAAACTCTCATTTGACATGCTGGATCTGACATGCTGCCCCAGTTTGGACCTGGCTGGACTTCACACTGGAGAGATTACCCTATTACAAAGGGAATTTAGGTTAGCAACTGGTGCAGCCATTTCCAATTACACGAATGAATGGACATTTTGCTACATTCCAGGCATTCTATAAATGAAAGCTATTATTGCTGAGTTCCACTTTGTGAATACAGCCAGTTCCCACTGTGCCACCTCAGTTGTGATGCTTTGTAGAAAGCATGTACAAATACTCCTAAAGTGACAAAACAATATAGGTACAGTTTATTCATAGTCCACCATGATAACACAAGCCACTAAAATATGCTCATCGAGATAACAAGGTGTA
>NC_063357.1:30701916-30744451 GCF_021869965.1 Rhincodon typus | reverse complement strand
TCAGCCTTCCTGCTCCTCTGATGCTGCTTGGCCTGCTGTGTTCATCCAGCTCTACACCTTTTTATCTCAGATTCTCCAGCATCTGCAGTTCCTACTATATCTGAAAAAACATGCTCATCAGCAGGTTGTGAAACCTTTAACAGAATGAACTATGTAGCAGCAAAAAATGTACGAAATGGTCAAATCACTGGAAGCAAAACTGTTTGATTAAATCTTGGCTAATTTATCCATAAATACAACAGGGAAACCCAAGGCTCTAAATACAATACAGCAGAGGAATCACATTTTGCTACTGGCACAGGCACAATCCAGGTAGACACCTTTGTTCCTGCTTTCATTTTTTGACATTTAAGCTTCAGTAGAAGAAAGGTAGCAGATAAGGTTACACATTCAGTTCCTTTGATTTTGAAGGAATGCCAGATTCCCATCTATTTCAAAGTGTAAAGAAAGGTGCCTGTATCATGACCCTAAGCAGCAGTGAAACTGCTTGTTCGTCTATTCAATCATAGTCGGATCAGTCACATTGTATTCCAACCCTATCCTTTCCAATTATCCCATTTAGAGATCATAACTTCAATGGGTTGAATGCAATGGTTACATTCCTGTTTCTCATCAATTTTATTTTAATCATTTTCACTAGTATCAGCCAGACACCACCTGTTGCAGATTTTGGTCCATTGACGCGTATTCTCCCGACAAAGCACAGCTTTTGATACCAATTACCTTCAAAGAGTTCATTTTAAATGCGAAGCACATATAAGTTCAGTCCCAGTTCAAATTGAGTTCTGAAGAAGGTTCATTGGATCGGAGACATTAACTCTGTTTTCTCTCCACAGATGCTGCCAAACCTGCTGAGTTTCTCCAGCAATTCCTGTTTTTGTTTCAGATTGCCAGCATCAAGTTTTGTTTTATATGAATCCAGTTCAGTGTGTTCAGGCCATGGCCAAACTCTAAGCTTGAACAGACTAAGTTATTGCCCGCAACCCTTTCATTGTGCCAAGTTGCAAAATATGACATCTTTTAGTTCTTTTCATCCTCATTTTCTTTTATTTATTACTCTTATTATTTCTCTTCTACATAAGACACACTTTGGTAACTTTCTGCTTTATCAGGTAGGCAATGACAAAGTTGTACTGGCACAGGAGATATCCCATGCTGGCACACATGTACTAGTGTTATAAGGAAGCACATGCACAGAAACTGGACACAGTTGCCAGGTCATTAAGACATTCACAATAACTTGCAACAACATATCAAGGTAGCTACTGCACCTAGGCAAGGCACACAACAGTATTTCAAAAAGCAGTGGTTCTCACTGAATTGGACACAATGTTATGTGCTGGTAGAAGGCAAACTGGAGTAAAAATGTCTCTCTAGGAATCATGTACAAAAGGTGATGTAACTTGAAACAGATCAAGGTGAGAGAATAAAAGCAAAAAGTGCTAGCTGTCAGCTTCTAACCAGCTATCCTGAAGAAAAAGATTGGCTTAAAGCCATACAACTTCACAGAAGGATGGCCCAATTCAATAGCGCAAAGGCCACTTTAATATAGGAAATACTGCTATAGTGTAACACCAGACACTTCAGTTACTTATTTTCCCTGGTAACAGTGAAGTTAAGGTATTATCTATGGTCAAGTTGCCCACACTAACTTCTTAGAAAGGTAAAAATCTGCCCTGAATCCTGTGAAATATACAGACTAGCATGCAAGCTAGTGGAAAGTTTAAAAGAAAAATTGAAGTTCATAAGTGAAAGAACTGTGTCTGTTCTGGATATTTGAGGCTCCAATGGAATTA
This sequence comes from Rhincodon typus, assembly GCF_021869965.1. Classification (NCBI taxonomy): domain Eukaryota; kingdom Metazoa; phylum Chordata; class Chondrichthyes; order Orectolobiformes; family Rhincodontidae; genus Rhincodon; species Rhincodon typus. Next base: position 30,742,655 of record NC_063357.1, on the reverse strand, counting down.
TGGCTGAGCTGGTTGGTAGCGTGACAATTGTCTCTTTTAACTTAAAATCAAACTTTTTCGCCCAAAGTAGGTACTTTGGCACTCAATGTTCCTTTTATTTCTAACTTCTCTATCTCTGTGATGTATTCCAATTTGTAACAGAGATAGGGTGAGACCTTGAAAAAAATCTGTTGAAAGAGAGAAGCATTCTCTTTCTGAAGGCTTGTTTGATGTTACTGCCTTTCAGTGCCAAACTGTAGACTTACCTCAACGGTCCTGCTCATATAAAACAGCTTTCCTGCCTTTTTCTATATTTCCAGAATGCTATCATGTCACTGGCTTTCAAACTGCACAGTCATGACCCATATCAGGCAACAGGACTGTTTCACACATTATTAGAAGTTCTACAGATCAAATATTGGGCAAACAACAAGGACAGTCAATTAATCCCTTGTACCCTGTTAGCCATCCATAATAGCCAAAGATGACTGAATATTACCACCTCATAATTCCTGGATGGTTCATTCTTCCATCAGATAGGCAGTAACTATTCACTTGTCAAGAATATCCCCAGCAGTCTCATCACCTTTCTGCTTTTCAATTCTAATCAAATAGACTAGTTGAGTCAGAGTGGAGTCGAGTAACTGGCAGACTTTGTGACAGCACAGGCATGTAGCTCATAATGGGATCAAATACAGCACCAAGTTCGCAAACAATCTGTTTCAGTCTAACGGTCACCAGAGACAACAATAAAAAAATATGCATTTTTACAGGATGCTTTCCAATACAAAACATCTCAAAGCACACTGCAACAGATGCATCATTCAGGAGAACTTTCGCTCAGCCGATATTAGATACCAGAAATGCTACCTGATAATTTAGAAACATTGGAAGAATTGAAAATGATGGGCAAGGAAGTCAAACTTGAAAACAAATACTGTGCTTTTGGATGGTGTTACTGAGGGGCAGCATGGCCGTGAGAAGTAAGGAGGTCAAGGATAGATTCCTAAATGGGTGCAGGAGGTAACAGGAAGAGAAGACATTACAGGTGATCTTCTGGTTACAATTTGATAAATAACACAAACTAGGTGAGCGCAGTCCCACCTGGCTGAATCACGGAGAAGGATATGAAGGAGGTTGTACGGGTCGTATAAAATAAAGCTGCAAACCTGTTGAGAAGGATGAGGAATGTTAGTTCACCTTTTGCAGAGTAATATTGGGTTATATTTTCAATTGACAAGTAGCTTTGTGGCAGGGGCATAAACTAAACTGCAGATATTCAAACATGGGCATCTAGGAAATGACAGCACTGATTTGGCACACAGTGGACACAAGTTAATTCTCCCCTCTAGCTCTGGAGCACTGCACCTAATTGAAATGTGCCTCATGCTGTCACATTGGACACCAGGAGCTAAGCCTGGTTGCCTCCTATCTGCAGTCCCAGTTATTCTGGTCTTTTCCAATCAAATGGTGAAAGTGCTTTGGAATCAGCTACAATGAGTTATTAAGTAGGTTGGGGAGGTTGGAGCATAAGGGTAGAAAAGTGTTACTGCAACTGAACAAAGTGCTGATGAGACCACATCTGGAGTACTGTAGCAGTTTTGATCCCCTTGTTTAAGAAAATATATTATTGCATTGGAGACAGTTTAGAAAAGGTTCACTAGGATGATCTCTGACATGGAGGGATTGTCATAGGAGCAAAGGCTACACAGTTTGAGACTCTACCCATTGGAATTTCTAAGAATAAGAGCTGATCTAAGTTGAATATTGGATTCTTTACAGGCTTGACTAGTTAAATGAGAATAGGATGTTCCCCCTCATTGGAAGGGTCTAGTACTGGAGGGCACAGTCTCAGAATTAAGGGGTGCCAATTTAAGATTGTGAAGAGGAGAAACTTCTTCTTTCAGGAGGTTGAGTGTCTTTAGAATTTCTTACTACAGATAGCTGTGAGGCAGAGTCCTTGTGTACATTTAATGCGGAGATAGATTATTCATCAGCAGGGGAATCAAGAGTTATGGGGAAAAAGGCCAAGAAAGTAGACATGAGGAATGTCGGATTAGCCATGATCCTATTGAATGGCAGAGCACAGGCCATTCCTGTTCCTATTTCTTACGGTCTTATTAATGACTTACGTAGAGTCTCTTTCCAACCACCTCACTCTCTCATTAATCTTCTTCACATTTTGTGGCACAGGGGAGTCGAAATACTTGGTGGGCGAAATGGGGGTAAAACTCTGCACACGAGAAGAAAAAAACTAAAACAAAGGACCATTGATCATCTGAAAACAACAAAACATTGGAGATCAGTGGGTCAGACAGCATCCATAGAGAGTGAGCAAGCTAACTTTCGAGTCTTGATCATCTGGTTGGCAAAAAAATCTTTGAAGTTCAACAAAACCTCAAAATTTTAGATAAGCCATCAGGATTTGACCATAACATCTTTTCACCTGAAGTAAAATGCTCTTTCTATTTAGCTCAAAATAACCAGCTGTTGCTGCAATCAGAAATTTCATAAGCTGGCCTCCGAGAAAGTGCAAGAGGCGCTGCCTACAATTCTTTATTACCAGAGAGTGAGAGAGATTTTCTGGGATATTTCTGAACGTAGTTAATATTAATAATTTAAAGTATGAAACCGTGTCTGCTATTTGCTAATCACGACAGCTAGAAACTTCTGGGCTTCACCTAAATCATGATTTACATATCCCAGGTGAAGCACTAGGTTCTTGTGACCAGATTCAACTTCAAACTCAGCAGACACGTAACTTTTATCTCTTTCAGTATAACTGAAAACTGTATTCGTGCAGCAGCACAAACATAAACAAGCGGAGATATCTGATTCCTAAATCCTGACTGCAACCACGAAAAGGGCCAACAAGTTCCCTGTGACGAGTGCAGGGTCATTGTTTGGCAAGATCCAAGACCATTTGCAGTGACATTTATTTTGACTCTCTGAAGTTATCCGTGAAATGTATATTCAAGCAGAAAATAAAGAAATAGGCACAATCATTGTCTATCATTCTCCTTCGAGGTAAAAGGCTCATACCAGCCTCCAAAAGGAATGAAAGCAAATCGTCAGCTCCATTCAAATCAAGGAATGATCATAATCAATGCAGGCAGTTCACTCTAAATGGGCTGGCTCATGTGATGAAAGCGAACGTACAGGCATGCACACGAACTTCAGACTAACTTCTAGTGCCTCTGCTCATTCCAGTGACTGAGACTGGCATGGCCATTGCCTCTTAGCATATACCTGACCTCTGCACTTGCACATCCCTCCTAATCCAGCACCTATATACAATCTCTTGACGCCTGGTACCCACATGTTCCCCTGCCATGAATCCTGCCACCTTCCAAACAATCATTTGGCAACATAGATGAAAATATTATCTATCTTGCATTATAGATCAGAGACCATCTTATCACAGCTGCATGACTCCAAAGGTTAAATGTATATATTACAGAAGTGTGGTTGCTGGTAGCTGTCAGCTGGCTACCATTGGCTATCAATGGTAATTCTGTCACAATCACTGATCCCTTTGGGTCAGTAACACCAAGTAGATAGACAACAGATGTCAACACCGACAGCTGCTGAAACAAGTGAAAAAAAAAACCCTCCAGGTAAAACTAAGTCCAGTGAAAGAAAAAGCAGTAATTTAATAGCAAAGCTCAGGTGATCGCTGATTGCTGCTCAAGCTTTGCTCTGTGACCCAGACTCAGATCAGTTTACTGGCTGGTAATCATTCCTTGGTACTTCCTTTTTCTTTCCATTTGCCTTTCTACCCTCTTCTCTCAATACTGTTACTCTTGCTGGATTGTAAGTCCTTGGCTACTCTCTGATATCTTGCCCAAAACGTGAATGCAGTTGACATCTCATTTGCCAGGATCAAAGTAACTTAAAATGGATGTTGTCATTGTTGGAAGATCCAAATTTACCCCACAAGTGCACTTTTAGCACAGACTTTGAACACCCAGGCACCTTAGATAGCAAATCACTGGATCGCGATTGAGTAGCGTCCTGACTGCTCGCCGGTACAGGGCTCCCAGTGACAATTTTACCATCCTGAGGTCAGCTAATTTAGTTTATGAACCAGAGACTGGATCTGTGGCTTACTAATCCATGTGGTTCAGTGAGACACCAGTCTAAACTCTACCATTTTGAAAACTGAGCACTTGTTATTGGAGATACTGATATTTGAGAACTTTTGGAACTTTTTCTACTGCTTATTTAAAATCTCTTTCCTCTGTATCCATAATCCAGCGAACGTGAAATAGGAACAGTGCAATCCCCTCCTTTGTTGGCCTCCAGCTGACAATGATCAGGGCCTCTTTTGGTTACCGCCTGTCCACTGGTCAGAATGACCATAAACCGCACATGGGATAATATTTACTTACATCCACCTTCAAATCCAGCAGCCGCCTGTCTATTAAATCTCACGCTTCCCCCATGCAAAATTGATCTTTAAAAGACTATTCAATAAAGCATTCATCAGGGAATGCTTTCACAACATGGGGGGGACTTTATTCAGGGAAAGAGCATTCCTAGCAACTTAGAGTCTCCAGTAAATTTAAACATAAAAATCCTGATAATATATACATATACACAGGCAGCTTTTCACAAAGAGCTTGGATACCTGCGCATAGTACATTTATTCACATCATTTCCTGTTTGGGAATATTTCAAACAACTTTCCTTCATTTGCTTTTGTCCCTTTGTGAGACTAGTTCAAACATAAAAGCTGTTTCAATAGAATGGCAAGCCTTTAGCTTCAGTCTGACCACCTGTGGAGTACATCCGCAGTCGGAGCAGGGTGCAGCCGTCTGCTCAACTATGGAGTGAAAAGTCTGTCCTAGACACTTTCTGACTACAAAAGGGAAAGGATACCATCTGTTCCCCTCGACAGTAGTGGAAGCTGGGGCATAGCTGCTGGGTAAAAAGGTTTTAAATCAAATCCACCAATTTAACAATCAATCAGATAAGTAGAGAGATGAGACATACAGATATTTCTGCTGTAAAATGGCTCTGACTTGCATCCACCCCCACCAGGCTTACCTAAGAAACAAGATAGCCAAAGGGGTTAAGACCGACCAGACAGGGCATGATCCTGAGCACCTGCAATGTGTACATGTTATACAAGGCTAGGCCAGCCCAGACACCGTTAGTAAAGCTGTCTGCCGCAATTAAGACTGTTACATCAAGTCAATAGCTGACTTATCTTTGCTGAATACAGTCTGTATTACTCACTTTCAATCAAATGTAAAAACCTCAGCCATGTCAATATGCACATACTATAGCACTTACAGTAATTTTAGCAGTTATTGTAACCTATGCTTAAATTATAATTTAATATTTTTCTGAAGACGCACACCCTACTGCAGAAAATTGCTGGGGGGATTGTAAACAAAAATATATCACATGTTACTAGCATACGTTTTCATTCCATATAGGAAAACATGACAAGCTGGTGAATTAAATAATGCTGGGTCACTTCCACTCTTAAAAATTCATCAATTTTCCTGAAAATGTCAAACTTGCCACATTATTTTGAGGAATCTCTTCTCAAAAAGCACATGGAATTATAGGTGATAGTCTTCCGCAGGGTGGTCCTCTGGGTAGGTGGTAATATTCAAGCAACTCTTAAGTGTAACTTTTCAAGTAATCTTGATACAAACCTTTAAAAATGGCCTCTCCAATTTGAATTAGATTAGATATAAATTTTCTGCAAAATCTTATTCATGAGACAAACCTAAAGTATAAAGTCACCTGACAGCAATCGTGAACCATGGCAATTTGATTTGAGCAATTCAATTGCTTACTCTTAGCATGGTCAGGCAGAAATTTACCAGCCTTACCATGTTAAAATTATGTATCAATGGTCCATAACAACCGCCCAAACCCTGTTTGAGTTTAGATTCCAGAAGTGAACAGTCGTTTTCTTTTGAGAAGAAGTTATTAACCATGGATTTTAAGATCTGATGCTTGATCAAACATAGCAAGATAGTACACACAGGGAGGGAACAAATAATTACTGCCCTTCAAAAATTTTGAATTTAGTTATAGTTAAATTAATCTAAGGCATGAAAAGGCAAGTACAAAATATAGCTAGAAAGGTTCGAAACTGAGGAATTAGTAACCTTGGACAAATGAGGTAGTGAGTAATGTACTATTCTCTTTGATTAATTGTTTTGTAATCTATCTGAGAGCTCTCGATGTCACACTTACACAATAGTAATTTGACAATAGCGTACAAACAGCATTTTAAAATACAAAACTGTTTTGGTAATAATGATTGTGATGCAGATTGTGAAGCTTGCTAGCTCACACAGGTGGGATAACAGAAACAATGAGACACAATGGCCGCTTAGGCTGCACATGGTGAGACTGCATCCCTGAAGTGGTAACTCCTACATCCAACACCATAGATATGAATCTACCACCTTTCACAAATCCACCTTCCCCATTACATACTTTTTAAAAAAAAGTTATTCAGTTAACTCAATGCAACTCTACTGTGCTCCTGAAGTGGAAGGATACAATCGTTTCAATATTTAATTTAGAGAAGACAAAATTAAAAGAACTCCCTTGATGAATAATTTTTGGTAGTTTCTAAAATTCAAGATTTGGCTGCTCCTTTAATTATATATAAAGTGAACCAAGGCAAGATCACAAAATGGTGTATAATTGACACCCTCTTTAAATCATTATCTGTTCCATTTCTTTTCATATTAGGACTACCACACTTCAGTATTTTCTGGTGCACAAAGGTAAATATTTTAAATGCAGAACACCATGTTATGAAGTCTGTCCAATTGGTTCACAGTGTAATTGCAATTCAAGCAATGACACAGAGTATGAAAAACTAGGATGTCCCAGATTTGATTCTGGATCAACAACAATACAGCCACTCTCTGGGGTGGCATCACTAGACAGAATACAACTTGCCTCATTATTCCTGGGATCAGGGAGATCAGCCCACGCGTATGCATAGATATTAGGACAGGCTGAGAGTCAGTCTAAAACATAACACAAATTATCAGGTTCACATCTGAAAAATAGTCACTTGATCAAGTTGCACGGGTGACTGGGGACATTGGCACAGACCCTAAGATTCAGCATATTCAGAAAAGGGTGAGGAAATTCAAATAGCATTTGTTAAAAATTGCCTTCAACTACGCTTAAAGCTCTTGCTGACAAGAATCTGCTGTAGTTCTTCAGATCTGAGGTGCAAGGTCAAATGTTGCTTCATGGAGCTCTCCCCACAGCCCTTTAACAAGTATAATCAAGATATAAGACAAAAATAATTGAAACAGTATCACAGAACATACAAGATTCCATTTTAAAACAGCAATATGTTTTTCTTTTCAGGTGATCAAACTAGAAAGGGGACTTTGACTACTCATACAATAACCCACTCAAAGTTCTGGACCAGAATCCTGGCTATTTGGGGGTGGGGCGGGAGGTGGTGTGGCGGTGGAGGAAAGATAATAAACAAAGAGACTGAAGACTCAAACCACATCTTGCGGAAAGGATAGAAAGTCAGTAGCATACTGGGATGTTCACTGCCTCAGGCCAAGACAGTAACGTAGCTGTTCAATACATCAGTTATGTCTTATGCACGCTTGATCTATCTGACAAATATGCAGACATCCTAAACATTCCACCCAATTTGATAATTAACTGTCTTCTGCAACACAGCCCTGCTTTATGACACGGCCTTGAGCTCTAAGTCTCGCTGCAAGCACTACATTTGAGCACCCACTTATTAAAATAGTTCAAGAAAACAGAATAACCCTCAAACAACATAAAAGGAAACGTTATTTCATTTCAAAGTCTAAGGTCAATGCTCCATGCCAGCACTAATAAGAATCACTGATTAGGTGAAAAGATTTTAACCAGAAGTGGTGTATGAGTGAAAATGACAAGGACTAGGCCACTGCAAAAGTTCAATATACAGTCCAACTCCCTTCAGGTCTCTTTGAAATTACTGAACCAACAAAGTACGCACAGAAATCAAGCAGTCACATTCAGAGCCAACAACCAGACTGCGATCTCCCTCTGTATCAAGTGAAATATATTGCATCAGTGATGGAGCCCCATTCAGGGAAGACTTTCATGTTTCAGTGGGTCAATTACATGGGAATTATTCCCTGAAAGCAACTGTTTGAAGCTGGAGGCAATCTTGCCTGTAGAAATTGTAAACAAGTCTGTCAATTCACCAAATGGTAAACCTAATCTGAAACTGGGATGTACGGCACCAATGATTTCCAGGAGACAGCACCCAGACAGCATCATTAAGATATTAAAATAAGCTATGACTGTAATTCAAAATCTATTGCATAAAGATCTGGAATCACTATCCCACTGTGCAGTAAAAGGCATAAAAAACGTGCATTTATACAGCACTTGTCATGACGAGGAACTTATAGTACAGTAAATTCAAGTTTCTGTTGGAATCACTGATCTGCTACTCTTCTTCAAGTACTTAACGGCTGAAATATTTCAATAAGTACAGAGGCAATTAATCTGTTCACAAGTGCCTCACTTTAGTGCCTCTATGATGAGACATATTCATTCCCAGAACTCACCAATTGTTGATTCACCCAAGCAAAATTTTCATAAATTGGCTAACTAAATTTTCCAATAAATTGGTAGGGCTAAAGTTCAAGTGCATGCAGAAAGCTCAAAATCCAAAAGGGAACGCCTTTGATAATTTCAGATTTAGGAATGCTAGCTTTCATGAAGGCTATGGCATACAATTTGTCACAGATACGTGCTGGTTTTCTTTTTAAAAATCTGTGATTGGAAAGAAAGCAAGTTGCCTCTTGTTTTATGTACGGGTAGTGAAGATTACATTGATGCAAAATTGTACCATTTGTTAACCTGTCTGTTGCAATTAAAGTTCTCGTTGTTTGGAAGCCTGTATCTCAACTTAGAAAGTTTATCCATCTTGCTATTTAGAGATGGCACTAAACATACATCCCTGTGGCCTGTATACAGAATAAGGGTTCTGCTTAACCTTGGGTTGTGCTGTCATATATTGAGACAGCTGGTTTGTAAGGAACACAAGAGCCATGCTCAGTGGTGAAGAATTGATCGAAGTTGGAACAGTTCTTCTAAGAGAGAAGGCAGTTGAGAGGAGATTTGATTGAAGGTTTCAAAACAATGAGTGGGCTGGATAGATTAGACAGGGAGAGCTGTTTCCGCTCGTAAAAGGAACAAGAACAAGAGGGCATAGATTTAAACTGATGTGCAAAAGAAGTAAAAGTGATGGGAGAAAAATATTTTCACATAGGTGTATAGTTCGAGTATGGAATGCACTGCCTTGACATGTGGTGGAGGCAGGTTCAGTCAGAAACATAGAAAATAGGAGCAGGAATTGGCCATTAGGCCCTTTGACTTGCTCAATCTTTCAATCTGAACATGGCTGATCCTACAACTCAGTATCCAGTTCCTACTTTGTCCTCATAACCATTGATTCCTTTAGCCCCAAGAACTATGTTCTTCAGGTTGCACAGTGACTCAGTGGTTAGAACTGCTGCCTCACAGCGCCAAGGACCCAGGTTCAATTCCACCTTTGAGCGACAGTCTGTGTGGAGTTTGCACATTTTCCCTGTGTCTGCTTGGGTTTCTTCCAGGTGCTCTCATTTCCTCTCAGTCCAAAGGGGTGCAGGTTAGGTGGATTAGTCATGGGAAATGCGGGGTTACCTTGCTTGTCGGTGAGTTTGCGGAATCAATGGGCCAAATGGCCTGCTTCCACACTGCAGGGATTCTATGATTCTACATTTAACTCCTTCTTGAAAATATATGATGCTTTGGCCCCAACCTGTGACTATCTGTGGCAGAGAATGGAGGAGGCATTCAAGAGGACACTGGATGATTATTTGGATGAAATAATGTGCAAAGGTACAGGTAAAAAGCAGGAAATTGGCACTCTGTAATGATGCTCATTTGAAGAATCATTGCAGGAATGGCTGAATGGCCTCTTTGATTCTATGAACTATACTGAATTAGACAGAAGTGTAAACACCTCAAAATGTGACATTTCTATTGGAATAAATTGCTCCAAATTATAAAGCTAATAAAATAAACAGTCTTGTGGTTGAGCAGCATTGCATTTATGATACAGCTTCCCCAAGCAGCCACAATGACTAAGCAAACTTTGGAAATATGAAGAATTCTGTTTGAAGATCCTGTTGTAAAGCACACATTGGTAGGGACCTCAGAAGGCAGCTGAGATTGACCATTCACTCAATACTCTGGATGCAGATAGATTCAAGATCCTTACTCTTTGCACTCAAGACATTGCTGAGTATGAGACGTACATGAAACCTCCACCTTCAGTTACTAGATTGATTACCCACTACCATTTACAGTCAGATGTGGCAGGGCTGCAGAGCTCTAATTTGATCAAATGATTTGGTGTGGCAGGGGGCATGACTACCAAGCTTTGTCCAAAGCATGCTGCTTCCACTCTTTCACTTGCATATAGAGTTTTTAAATCCCTCAATGGCCTCTCTCTATGATCTCTTACTCCACATTCCTGTGCTTCTGACCTCATGAGTATCCTTGATTTCAATCACTCCTATTGGCGACCAGTCCTCTCATGTTAGAATTTATTCCCTAAACCTCTCCCATGTCTCTAGCTCCTTCCCAATTTAGGATGCTCCTTAAAACCAACTAATTTAACCAAACCTTAGGTTATCTGTCGTAACAATTTATGTTGTGCAGTGTCATATATTGCCTGGTAACATATCTATGGAACTCCTTGAGCCATTTTATTATATTAAAGGTGATGTGCAAACACAAATTGTTGAATTGGTTTCCCAGATTATTTCTGAGGCAATTAGCAGGCAAATACATTGATGTTGGGTCTGGAGTCACACTCTGCAGACTATATAAATACAAATTTCCTTCTTTAACAGACAGTGAACCAGATAGATGGATTTTCATGACAATCATGGTCACCATTGCTGATACTAACTTTTTATTTATTCCCAGATTGATTTAATTAACATAATTTAAATTCCTCAGTTGCCGTGGTGAGATGTCTTTGGATCGTTAGCTCAGGCCTTCAGATTACTAGTCTAATAACAGATGCTACAACACTTCGAGAAGAACTGTGAATAAACAAATTACCAAATTTGTTAATTTGTGAAACCAACAATAAGCATGATCCCCTGGTTAGTGACCAATGATTAAACAGAACGGTGCCTCTGTTTGGAATATAATGAGGGGATTGACAGTGAAGAGACAGAAGGTCAGATTCTCCCCTTGCCAGAATTCCTGCTTTATCTGCAGACTAAATGCATTCCAGACTGCCAGATCGAGAAAGCACTTGCATCAAGGCCAGCAACAAGAAACAGGTCAGAGTAACCAACGAGTTCCATGGAATACCTCCTCCACGCACTCCGTTGTCCGACCCCCACCCCCAATTCACACAAACACACAAATAGAACATCACAATTTAACTCTTCAGGGATCTGTTAAGCTTAAATCAATCAACCTAGTTTGAACTCAATTTCATAAACTTAACGACAACACTAAATCATATGCTTCACCAATGCACATTTTATATTACCCTCAACTCCAATTTTCATGCCCTAATCCGCAATAAAACAGTTACTCCCTCTTAACCTGGCTGTTCCCACAGTATGACACACTCCTCCGGTTCACTAATATCCTTAGGGAAGGAAAACTGCCATCCTTACCTGGTCTGGCCTACATGTGACTGCAGACCCACAGCAATGTATGGTTGGCTCTTAACAAGGGATGGGCAATAAATGCTGCCCTAACCAGTGATGCCCTCATCCTGTTAATGAATAAAAAAAATGAGGAAGTATACTGCCTAGCCTCTTTTCTCTTCTTAACCCCCTTTCCTCTGTTTCCTCGCACCTTCAACAATAAGCTAAGTCACTAAGACTAAGGTCATCCAAAAAGGGTCAAAGCGTGTTTTGCCTGGTTCGATTCTTATCTTTTGAATCGTAACCAGATAATTGGTGATAACCACTTCTCTGCACCAGCACTAAAATCGCTCAGGTTTTCTTTGACCTGGGCAACTTTCCATGTCAGGTAGATGCCTATGTTGTTGCGGTGCTAAGACTGCAGCTAGTTAGGGAACACAAATCTGCAGTATCATTGACAAAATGTTGTCAGGGCCCATAGCCTTTGTAGTACCCAGTGCATCCAAACATTCTTTCCTAACATACAGTGAATAAAACTGGTTGAAATCCAGTATCTTCAACCTCAGGAAGGAAACTGCAACAGAACGTCCACTTGGCACCTCTGGATTGACGATGGATGCAAATCCTGTAGCCTCATCTTTTGCACTGATATGCTAGGCTTCCCTATTGTGGAGGATAGGGATATTTATGAAGCCTCCACTTCAGGTTGTGTTGTTTAATTGTTCACCACCAGTCACAATTGGACGTAGCAGGTCTGCAGCCCTTAGACCTGATCCATTGACTTTGTCATTGTTCGTCTTTGTCGGTTGCTACTGTTTCCACTGCTTGGCACTCAAGTAGCTTCACCAGGTTCACATGTCATTTTGGATGGACTGGTTGCTCCTTCGGACTTGTCTTTTTGCAATTTTTATTCAACTAATACTGATCTTCCAGTTTGATGGCAATGGGAGAATGGGCAATACGTTGGGCCATGGAGATTCATTTTTAATTCATTCACAATCCAGACTCATAGCAATGTGTAAGACTCTTAACATCCCTCAGAGCACCTAGGAATGTGTGATAAATGTTAGGCCAGCATTTATTACACATCACTAGGTGCCCATAGGGATGTTCAGAGGCTTCCACATTGCTATGGGTCTGGCTCACAAGTAGGCCACACCAGGTAAGGATGACAGTTGCCTTCCCCAAAAGGTCATTAGTGTACCAGATGGGTGTTTCAAACAGTGGTTTCATGGTCATCATTGAACTTCTAATTCCAGACTTTTATTGAATTCAAATTCTACCACCTGTCATGTCAATACCAGGGATTCAAACCCACGTCCCCAGACCATTACCTGGGTTGTTGGATTAATTGTTTATCAATAACAGCACGAGGCCTTCACCTCCCCTAGAGATGACAGAATGTGATTTAATACAATTCTGCTGCTAGCGGCCCACAGCGCCTAATGGATGCCCAGTGGAGTCATCAGACTGGTTTAAAGTGCATTCCATTTAGTACAGTAGTAATTCCACACGTCATGATGGAGGGCATCTTAAATGTGAAGTTGTCCCCTCAATGACTGTTCAATAGTCACTGATACCAATACTGTCATGGATGAAAATATTTGCAACAGGTAGACTGCTGAGGAAAAGGTTATTCCATCTCGTTGGTTCCCTCATAATCTGCTGCAGACCCAGTCAAGCAGCTATGTTCTTTTGGACCTGGCCACTTCAGTCAGTAGTGGTGTTGCTGAGCCACTCTTGATGGACATGGAGGTGTCTCATACAGCGAATCCTCTATGTGGTCTTCAACACGTAGGGGTACTGATTCATCAGCAGAGGCGGGGGTAGTGATCAGCAGGATTTGATGCGTTGGACTGAATGTTTCGATTGATGTCTTAAAACCTTATGGGGTCCAGAGTCAAGTTGACAGCTTCCAAGACAACTTCATACCAAATGTATACCATCACCTCCTCTGGTGGGTCTGTTCTGTAGATGAGGCATGACATACACAGGGATGATGATGGAGGAGTCTGGAACGTCATCTATAAGGCATAAGTCCATGAGTGTGATTACTCCGGGTTGTTGCTTGACTGGTCCAAGATACAGTGCTCTCAATTTTGAAAAGCACCCACCCCCCTATCCCCTTGGTGTTGGCGAGGATGACTTTGCAGGGTTGGCAGGGCTGATGTTGCCGGCATCTAGGTTGATGCTAGGTGGTCCACCCAGCTTCCTTCTACTATTTAGATTTCACTGTGGTTGGGTACAACTGAGTTGCTTGCTAGGCCATTTCAGAGGGCAGTTAAGAGTCAACTATATTGTTGCAAGTCTAGAGTCATGTGTAGGTCAGACCAAGTAAGGGCAGCAAATTTCCTTCTCTAAAAATCACATTCATGAACAAGATGGGTTCTGCAGCAATCAACAATGGTTACATGGTCACCATTAGGCTAGCTTCTAAATTCAGCCCTTTTTCATTGAATTCAAAGTTCACAATCAGCCATGGTGAGATTTGAACCTATGTCCCCATAACATTGGCCTGGGGTTCTGGATTATTCATCCAGTGACATTCTAGTGAATTCACCCCTCAATCCTTTCTGAAATCCTCATTGATATCTTTAGGCTTATCTGTTCCAACACACTCCTGATTGGCCTCACATTCTATCTTCTGTGAATTGTGGGCCATCCAAAGTTCTTCGGTCCACAGTTTCAGTCACATTAAACCCTGTGCATCCATCATCCTTGCACTCATTGAGACCCAGTGTCTCCTCCAGTTAAACAACTCATTGGTTTTAAAATATCATCCCTATTTTCAAATCCCTCCATGGTCCTGATCTTCATTATCTCTGCAGTCGCCTATAATCCCACACAGATACCCATGCTCATCAAATTCTGGCCTCTTGAGCATCACACAGTTAAGTGCTTGACCAGCTTTTAGCTGCTTGGGTTCTAAGCTAAGGAATTCCCTCCTTAACATTCAGATACACTCACTCCCTTCATCTCTAAGATTCTCTAAAGTGTTTTTGATCAGTTTTTGGCTATCTGCCCCAAAAGATCCTGGTTCTAATCCCTCTTTATAATGCCTCAAAATGAAATGCTTTGGGCAGTGCTTTTAATATAATACAAGTTCTTGTACAGAAAATTTCGTCAGCCAGATATCTTGGTACTACAATCTTAAAACACGATGTCAGGCAAATTACTTTAAGATAGAAATTAGCAGGCTTTGTTTATACTCCATGGATCAGACAGCAGGACACAGAATACCACTTCTGGCGGCTAAACTGCTGCAGTCTTGGGATTGCAGTTAAAAGGCCAATTGCAGAGAACAGATTTAAATCAAACCAAACTGAGTTACAATTGGGCCTGCTTTCTAAAAATCCAATGATGTTATTTGTGGAAAAGCTTTAAACTGAATGATGTAATCCTGTGCAATTGGCCAAAAGGGTGAAAACATTTTGCCTTGGCACGTTTCTGCCTGTTTTAGAGTGCTTAGCAGGAGTAATGAATTCAATCTCCGCACAATGCAAACAAATCTACTTTAATGCTACCAGACCAACCAAGCCAAGTTCTGGTCTACAACTGGTCAATGTCACTTTTTGAGGCAACACCAATCCCCAAACACCAGATTCCCTCCCCAAACAAAAGGGTTACATAGGGCAACAACAGACAGGTCAAAGTTCCTTATTTCTAGCCTGCATCCTGCATAATGTCATTGCAAATAACCTGGGGCACAATATTGGGATATGTCTACATCAATGAAAGGTCTTTCTATAAAAGGGCTAGGAATCCTGCTCAGGACTGTCATCTAGTGACCATCACCATTAAGTATACTGCCCAGATATCATGCAAAAACAGAATCATACTCAGCTGGAATTCCCACTCACAGCCAAACAGTTGATCAGTGTTCGTCTTGTAAATTCAAAAATTAAAAAACTCCAGCAATCATCATAAAAACCAAAAAAACTGCAGATGCTGTAAATCAGGAACAAAAATAAAGTTGCTGGAAAAGCTCAGCAGCTCTGGCAGCACCGGTGAAGGGAAAAACAGAGTTAACGTTACAGGTCCGGGGACCCTTCCTCAGAACTGGTGGTGGCTGGGAAAAATTCAGTTTATAAAAATGTTTAAACTGACATTTTCCCAGCCACCATCAGTTCTGAGGAAGGGTCTCCGGGCCTGAAACATTAACTCCAGCAATCTTCATGTTCTCTTTAAAAACTGCAACCAAAAATGAAAATCTAACAAGGTCAGGTTAGATTCTTTATCTGCAATTTTCACATTCACAACCCACTGTTTGCCTTGAACGCAATGGATCCAAATATCCTCTCTCAACTTACAACACGTACTAACTTAGCTGCTTCCTGCCACCTGCTCATCACTTCCCTCCCTCTAACTCTTTGCAGCTTGCTGATCACCGACCATGAGGGGGCAAGTAGGCGCTGTTGGAACAGAGAATTAACAGTGTTTAAAAACAGACTGAGTAAGAGAAATTAAAACACAACTTTTGATGCACACTCAGTAACCATGTTGAAACAAAATTGGTGGCAGAATTATACTGGCATGTACAAACAAATTGCAACATACAAACTGCACTAAAGCAAAGTGAAATGCTTTAGAATACACTTTAAGTGGAAGAGACCAGTGTTGTAAAGCGCTTTTGCTAGTCATGGATTGGAACTCCAGGAAGAGTCACTGCTGCTGCTGAGGAAACAAAGTTAGGCAGAGAAGTGAGCTGGACAATAGACTTTACTCTCTGAATGTATGTGCACTTCTACAAAGTACAAATGTTCTTTCACACATGATACACTAGAATAACAAAGGCATCTGACAACAGCCCTTCCACTGGGTTGCTCTGAAGATGTCAGTTATTGGTCTTTGTTTCATAGCAGTCAAACAACATAGCAAAACATCACAACTTTCACTGGGAGTGTCACACATCAAAGCTACCGGGTGATTCCAAACACAGGAGGTCATAAATAACAGAAATTGGAGATCCACTGTTTTACAAGTCAAGTAGCCTCGAGTAGTTAAGGGAAAGGTCAAAGCCACAGACTTAGAAACTGAGCTGGAGGTAATTAGCAAAATGAAGCTTGGGACAAGTTTTTTTTTAAATTATTTATTCATTCGTGGGATTTGGGAATTGCTGACTTGGCTAACATTTATTGCCCAGAGGGCAGTTCAGTGTCAACCACATCACTGTGGGTCTGGAGTCATACGTAAGCCAGGCCAAATAAGGATGATGGTTTCCTTCCCTAAAGGACGTTAGTGAACCAGATGGGTTTTTCTTGACAATCGGCAATGGTTTCATGGTCATTGCTAGACTATTAATTCCAGATTTTTATTGAATTCAAATTCCACCGACTGCCATGGCAGGATTCCAACCTGGGTTCCCAGAACAGTCCCTGGGTCTCAGGATTAACAGTCCAGCAATCATACCACCAGGCCATTACCTCCCCATTACAGCTATACTGAAATGCCTGGGATTTCAACTGTATTGCATTAGGGAACTTTTGGGAGACTGAAAAATCTATGTGCAGTTTGTTCAAATGCACACATTCTCCCAGAATTCCTGCTAATTCAGGAGTTGTATTGACAATTTCAAATAAAATGTTTACGTCCCAAATTCTGTGGAACCAACTTGTCGTCATGGGACACGCCTAAACTTTTCACAACAGTAAGCTCCAGTTCATTTCAAAACAAAGCTTAATATGTGTACATCCATCACTTCAAACACATAGCACCAAAAAATCAACCACAAAGACATCCAGGTTAAACTCTCATTCCTTTGGAGTGCTGCACAGCAGATTGGCGTGCTTGAGGTTGAAGGCAATTATATGAGCAGCAGAGAAGGATGAATCTTCAGGTGGACTTTAATTTCTTTTTGCTGTCCTCTCCATGGAATAAAATGGTGCGCACACCAGCATCTCACCCAAGTGGCTGTGATCAGAGTGCCAGATGAATAACTGCCAGCTGCTATTCGACCACAGGAAATATCAGAGACAACTGAAACCCTACCCACGACTAACATCCACATTCTCCATCAGGAGACACCAGTAAGTGATTAAACTCAGAATATCACTGGATTCTTGTCCTTCATAAACTCACTTCCAAGATAGTGGAGGAAAAGCTCAACAGTTTCTTTTTGTTCATTTCCTTATCTCATGTTTTTTTCCTTCTTTCTTCTCTCCTCCCATCCTCAAGCCTCAAAAGAAGTCATCACGGCCTCCTGGCCTCAAAATGAAGCCCGGCGGGGTTCGGAGGCAAGGTCCGATGCGGACTGGGTTGGAAGGACTGTTATTCTCAACATTTTATTTATTTTTTCCTAATTTATTCCAATGATTTTGGACTTTTGTAACCAGATGGTGTGAAGGTCTGTAATGTTGCAATTTTTATTTCTTTATTTTTCTAATTTTTTCAAAGAATTTATACTTAAGATTCTGTACCTAAGATGGCATTGTAAGTGGCAACTTGTAAACTTTTCACTGTACTCATGTAAGTACATGTGAGAACAAAGCTAATTCTAATTCTATTGCTGAGAGTAGGTATAAATGGATCTTTTCTCATTTGGTAATCTGTAATGAGTTACAGGGCATTGGGATCAGTGCTACACCTCAACTATTTATTGCCTACTTCAATGTTTTGAATAGGGGAGCCCAAGATTCCAGATGACCTCATGAAAAGTAAGAAAGAACGCTGTCAAGAGGGGTGGAGCTTCTACAAAGGAACAGAAATAAGTTGAAAGAGCATTTTAAAAATTGGCAGATAGCTTATAACATGGGAAAATACAGCAAGAAAAGCAGGAAAAACAGTACATTCTTTTCATGAGGGACAAAGTGCAGAACTCAGGTAGACAGGATCCAAGAGCCCGAGTACATCAATCTCAAAGTTACTTTATCGGTACAGCAGGTGATGAGAAAGGTAAATAGAATGTTGAGGTTTATTGCAAGGCAAATGGAAAATGAAAGTAAGGAAATTTTACTGCAGCTACAGGCATTGGTAATACCACATCTGGAGTACTAGGTACAATTTTGGTCTCCTTATTTTAAAAAAAGATTTATTAGAAGCAGTTCAGAAATAGTTTGTTTGACTCATTCCTCGGATGAAGGGTTTATATAATGAACAGAGGTTGAACAGGTTGGGCTCTTACCCATTAGAGTTCAGAAGAATGAAAGGTGTGTTTCAATGAGATCAAAAATTGCTCTGGG
Source organism: Rhincodon typus (assembly GCF_021869965.1). Taxonomy (NCBI): domain Eukaryota; kingdom Metazoa; phylum Chordata; class Chondrichthyes; order Orectolobiformes; family Rhincodontidae; genus Rhincodon; species Rhincodon typus. The sequence continues at coordinate 30,723,820 of NC_063357.1, read as the reverse complement.
GATTTGACAGGTAAATTTTGATAGGATGTTTTCTCTTGTAGACAGGCAGAATCAGAGTCCTTGCTTTCAAGATGAAGAGATTTTGTTTTAGAGTCATTAGGTCTGTGGAATCTCTTCCACAGTAAACAATGAAGGCTCATCGGGATCACTGAATATATTAAAAGGTGAGTTTAGATTCTTACAGAGCTCGCTTGAAGGGCCAAATAGACTACTTTGTTCCAAAGTCCCGTGTTTGATTTCTAGTTAAGATCTGCCAATCAACTGTAGAAAACTCCAGCATACACTGATGTCTACCATAACAGCCAGCACATTTACTCCATAAGTATGTGAAAACTTGCAAACTACACAGAAAGTCGTAACACTGGACTATGCATGAGTAAATGTACCTACAAGCACAGATTAGTCTAGTGCAACTGAGAAGGTGCACTTCCTGCAATTATTTCCATCTTCCTTTTTAAAACACATTACTCTGTATCTTGTATTTGTAAGTATGATGGAACTGCTTAGATTGTAGTGAAGCAACTGCGTGCCAGCAGTCCAAGATGGTGGGGAAACCCATAAAGTCATAGCAGAAACAAAATCCAACAACCTTTTAGATTGTATGAGCGCACATAAAAGTTTGAGAAAGACTCAGGTTACAACAAGCATAATGAACACTAATTCCACCTAACTAGAAATACTGATGTTACTTTGAACACTGCATCTTCAGTAGAAGCCAAATTCTTAAAAACTGGAGGTGTGTTAAAGTCTAGTGCCAGAGCACAAATTCAACCCAGATTAATGCAATAACTATACAATCACCCCTAATCCAGAACCAAAGGTTTCAATCTCTACCATTGAACTTGAGCTTCAAATCTTGGCTGACAATTCAGTGAAGTGCAGGGGCCTGCTACAATCAGAGACAGTGTCTTTCAGACCAGCAATGTAACATCCAAGGACAATATTTGACGAATATCTGTGAGTTTACAAAATGTCCTATCGAGCATTCCTCTTCAATCAACATCACCAAATTAAATTAGCATTATTTATTATATTTTCATCATTTATAAGCCTTGCTGTATGTAAATTCACCAAGTCATCTACAAAACAGTGACTACACTACATTAGTAACTAAATAGCTGTGAAAAACAATGGAGTACCTTCAGAATGCATTTGCATGGCTCCATTTAGGAGCAAATTATTGCAGAATCTGGAATCTGTCTGGACTTGAAATGTTAGCTTGCTTTCTCTCTATGGATGCGGCCTGACCCACTGTGATTTCCAGCATTTTTCATTTTCTGTCTGGCCCTATTCTGCAGGGATTGCAGGGGTCCTATGTTACACAAGTTTAATTTAGTTCAAAGCAGTTTCTAGCCAACATGGGTGATGCCACCACACTGCACTTGATTCAACCATAAAGCAGTAACTTTGCTCTGAGATCTCATTCATGGCTAATTCACAATGGTTGAGCTCCTGCATGAAATACTGGCATGCAATCTGGTTCCTCAAATTTATTCAAAATAAATTAAACTGGCTTTGAGTCTGTACAGCTGAATCAAACTACAAGGAATTCACTTTTATCAATGGTTATTGCACAGCATCATGTACTGGCAGGGTGAAGAACTTGATTGGTTGCTCACCATCACTAATTCCTGATGCTACAAATATACATATTATTCACGTTATGGTATAGGAGACAGCCAGAGTGTGTGCCCTGATGAGTATGCAGGCGTGTGCTGAAACTCTAAGATCAGTATTTTGGGATCAATATATTTAATGACAGTTTTATGTTGCACAATTTATGATATTGGAATTTTGTAGGCCAGCTCAACTGAAAAATAGAATCTGTACAGCCACAACAAACGGCGCAAACACCGAAAATATAAAACCGAAAATATTGAAAACCCTTGGGAGGTTCAGCCAGCACATGGAGAGAAAAATATCCACAGATGCTGTCAGATAAATTTACTGCCAGCATCTTCTTTTTTTTATTTAAACAAAACAGACTTCATAGGGCAATAAAACAATAAGTCTATAAAGCAGAGTTAACATTTTGGGTCCTGTGACCCTTCCAGGGTTCTGAGGGTCACCGGGCCCAAAACGTTAACTTTGTTTTTTCCTTCACAGATGCTGCCAGACCTGCTGAGCTTTTCCAGCAATTTCTGTTTTGTTTCCTGATTTACAGCATCTGCAGTTCTTTCATTTTTTAGATAAATGCGAGGTTGGAACCAGATCTCAATCCCTGGAACTTGTAATTTCCAGAGAGATCTGGTCTGGGTTGTTCATATGGAAGGTCTCTGGCACCATTTTACTCTCTTCTGTAGAAATGATATTTTTGAAATATGCCAATATACCTGGGTCTTTTTACTAGGGAGTCGTGAACCAAAGGCAAGATATGCATTATGACAGCATTTCTTGGAGTGCATTATTGCAGAGTCTTAATAAACTGAAGTCAATGGGGATCAGGGCAAAATGGTAAAGTAGTTGAAGTCATTCTTCGAAATTTGGCAAAGAAAAGGAAGTTGTCATCATTAGAAGTCAATCCTCCTAGTTGCTGCAGGAGCTCAAGAATCTGCCTTACATCAACCCACCTTCAGCTCCTTCATCAATAACCTTCTGTCCATCCGTGTTAGGTTCAGAACTTAAGACTGGCTCCATGCCTGCATGCAGCAAAATCAGGGCAACATCCAGCCTCAAGTTGCTAGTAACAATTGGCCACACAAATGCCAGGAATCCACTTTCTAAACAAGAAAGAATCTAAGCTCTTATTCGACATGGAAAACCTCGTCACATTCAGAGACATTACCATTTCAAAGCCAGTTATCCTGGCACCACCAGTGACAAGAAAGTCTTTAGACCAGCTACATATATGCTTACCCTGAACCCTATTCACAGCCTGCAAGACACAGATTAGGAGTGACAGAAAACACTATTCTTCAGAGTGAGTGCAGTTACACCAACCCCAAAGATGCACAATAGTATTCAGAACAAACTAGCCCTCTCAACCAGCCATGAACTCAAATGTTCACAAATGTCACACATTGGCTTTGACGCGCATTACGTACAGGCGCATTGCAGCAACACAGGAAGGCTGAGCTGACTTAACCAGCTGAGTAACTTCTTTGCAACTGCAGTAAAATTATAGACCTAAACACCACAATGATGGGCCTTCATTGAATAGAAGGTATATAGTGAAAAAGACTCTGATAGAAGTGGGTGTGGGATTCCAGTGCTTGAAGTAATGTAAACAAGTAAACTGGAGAATGTAAAACAACATTGGCTCAGGTCGATTCCTAGTCACTTTAAAACCTTCCAAGTTTAGAATTTACAACAGATCATGAGCAAAGCTCAAACCTCAATAGGTAGCTAAAGCAGTAAAAGACAACAAAAAAAGAGGCACTTACTGTCCAACCAATTCTTAGAAATTATGCAGTTAATTTTGAGCATTGTACCATGTCCAGAGTAAACAGTAACATATGTTTGATTTTGCATAGAAGACTGCAGTTATCGTCAGATGCTCAAGATAGAAGTTGCTTGTGTGGAGAGGGAAAAACAAAAAAGGTGAAATTTCTAACAATTCTGGGAGCGGGGCTGTGGACTTCAAATTATATATGTTGGCTTAGGGTGAGGTTTACATTTCTGTTCTGCTGCTAGAGCAGTTGAGTAAACAGTTTTGGCTAGGATTCCTATGGCATTGGGGGCAGTGGTGATTTGGGGTGGGTGGTTTCCTAAGATTCATTTGTACTTTCTGGCTGGAGCTCAGATTTCTCCCGTTGGTGTTTACTGCATGTGACATAGAAGATAAGTGGTGGTCTTTAGTACTGAATGCCACTGTTGCAGTGTCCGTTCCCTGGTGCCTGCTACCATCAACTCTAAATGATACTGCAAAGTTAATGAGTAACCATAGATCGCAGGAACAAACAAAACCCACGGCACTACCCCAATATTGACAGAACGAGGCCACCAAGTTCTACTACATGCAAGGGAGTATAATCTGAAACAGTGTAAGACATGTTACCTACCTACCAGCAGCCCCTAGGAAAGCAGGCAGAACATTTGCTTCTATCATCTTGGGAAGAGGTCCTTTATTCAAATTACATATCCATTCTTCACCACAAAGAAACCAGAGCAACAGCAGGCAGCCTGACTATAAAATGACAACAAAGAACTGTGTTTTCTCACCATTTCATCAAACAGAAAGCATGCATGATTTTTCCCTTCTTTTGTCCAATATCACATATATATTGTGGCCATCTTCCACCTCCCAACCACTCAGCTATATTAGCTCAAAATGGGATTTGAATTTTGAACATGGAGGGCTGTTTCCTCATTTAGATGGTCCTGGGGAACAAGACTGAGCATAGAATCTGACACCAGGACATTACAAGCATTAGATGGGAATCAAACCATGCCAGTATGAAAATGTCACTACATAGTACTCAGAATGCTGTGTGAATTGAGGAAACTTATAAATATTAACCATTCACAATTCTGATCAAACTATTTGTATAAAACAAAACTTCATCAGATCACCTTTGGGTTAAAAGATAGAAAGAATTAAGTGAACATTCAGGAAGAAGCTCAAACACAGCAATTCCAATCAGTGGGTATCTAAAACATTTAGGTGTACACCTTGCCTCAAATACCACTGCATTGCATCTCAAACTTAAATTTATGTCTCTAAAGGTTTTGAACACATCATTACTACCTGTCCATTCATCCAAACCACCGTGTTCAAAACTCTCCACACAGCATGTGTTCCATCACCAATATAACGTCTTTGGGGTCGTTATCCCTCCTGTCCTCCCCAACCACAAAGCAACATCTGAACAATGGATAATACAATTCCCTTCTCATGTCACTGCTCTGTTTTCCAGTTCTGTGGAATTGCTGTTATGATGCTTCAACCCCAATCTGTGCAAATATAGTCAATGCCTCCTCTTCCCAGCCATGTAATTTATTCCTTTAATGCACGAGGTGACAAGATCCTCATATATGCTTTTGTCATCTTTGGACTCAATTATTCCAATCGCAACTGACTTCTTGCTTCACATCCTCCACAAATTAAAACTGCATCAAAGTACAACTAATGGTAATTTGCCCCGCACACTAATCAACTCAGTCCTCGCTAACCCAAATTGGTTCAAATTGAATGATTGAGGGGAAAAATAAGTTACTTCCCCTTGTATTAAATCTTACCATGACTTAGTCCTACAGCAGGTCTGCAACATCCTGCAGCTTCACATTCCCTCACATAGCTTTCTTACCGCTGACTGATCTTTTATACACCTCCCATATCTCCAGAATTGGTGGTAGTTTGATCCATTCTCTGGCACACTCTCTCCAAAAAAAAAAATTCACCTCTCTGCTACTTTCTTTGTTCGATCAAGTTTTCAGTCTCTCCCTCCACAGAATAGTGACCTACTGTTGCATCTGATTCCATTTGTGAAATGCCGACTGTTAAAATTTCTACATCAAATGAAAACTGTTGTCACTGCATGTAGGTGAGAATCCAACCTGAAAATTTTGTTTGCATCTCCAAAGATCCTGCTATTTGTTGAATAGTGTGCAGTAACATCCTAGTTTCTCTCTTTAGAAAATTCAAACCTACAACTGCTCATCCATGGCTGCTTTAGTGTCAACTTTGACTGTTTGCACTAAATGAAAGAATTCAACTCCAGCTAAAAAGGAAATGATTTATATTTAGCAAAGAAATAGGATTCAAGGATAGCACTAGAATGGACTTAATGAGATGAATCTTTTATTCTGTGCTATAATTTTAGTAAGAAGTGGCCATATGCAGCAACTTGATGCAGGAAGCCCACAGTTATTGCTTCCTTAGACAAATGGCAAAAGTACCAATTATATGTACAATATGTACACATGCAAAAGGCCTCAGCACATGCCCAAACATTTCATTTAGTACCTTTTAACTCAAGAGCAAGAAAGCTGTTCAATCCAGAGCAGAGTACATCCAAACAGATCAGACTTCTAACCACTGCACCATCTGCTTGTCAGCCACATTACTTCCAATTGGGTTAAACACAGTCAGTAGGGCATGTTCTCACTGAACCATCTCTGGACTCCAAATGAACGGTCTACATCTTCCATTCATGCATAGCTTTGGCTGTTCTCATTGTTTGGAAGGTGTGATAGGTTGCTCCCCAAAACCCACTTCTGAGCAAACTGCACTGCAACAGCACACCAATGGAAAATGCCTGCTGTAGGCTACAGCAAATCCATGAGCACAGGAGGAGAGAAGAACAAACAAAAGAAGTTTGAGGATTTACAAGAAAGAACAGTGTGTTACGAAATCAAACTGTAAAACAAAAACAAAAAGATTTAAACAAAGGCAATTTGATAACTTGGGCTGTCTTTTAAACTGATGCTTCACACCAATATGCATGAAGTTAATCATACATCTTAGAAAGACTGGCAGCATATTAATGTCAACAGTGCAGGAATATTCCAGTCTCAGATTGCCTGCTGCCTTCCAATTTGAAGCTGAACATTGCCCACTTGCAAACCAAAACACCACCACAATGTATACTCTCCAGTGTGACAGTCCCCAGGGCAGATAGTGGTACATTGGATAACTGTTATTCATAGATCATAGAATCCCTGCAGTGTGGAAACAGGCCCTTCAGCCCAACAAGTCCATACTGATCCTCAGAGCACCTCACCCAGGCCTATAAACAACCTTATCTACACATCCCTGAACACTACGGGCAATTTAGCTTGGCCACCTGCACATCTTTGGATTGTGGGAGGAAACTGGAGCACACGGAGGAAACCCACACAGACATGGGGAGAATGTGCAAGCTCCACACAGACAGATGCTCAAGGCTGAAATTGAACCCGGGTCCCTGGCATGGTGAGGCAGCAGTGCTAACTACTGAGCCACCAAGCCGCCCCTAAATTATTGCTCAAATTACTTGCATTGATGACAGGGCAGAAACTGTGGAGATTATAATTTCACAAAAGTTGACAACCCACCCCTCAAAAAAATCAGTCAGCTTGAAATAGAAGTTTCATCCAAATTCAAAGATTTTATTTGGATATTTGGACGCAAATTAACTTGTTATTTGAAACATAAACAGGTTTTCAGTGATGGCAGGAAACCAAGACAGGGGATTTCAAGAACAGGAAAATATAATCAAAACACATGCATTATTAACTAGTTACAAGAGGTTAGTAAGCAACTACAGTTTCCTCCCCAGCCACAATGCGCCCTTCAACTCAAACCAAGCTGCAGAAAAATAACAGAAACTTTGCAGGAACTCAGGAGGTCTTGCGGAGTTAACGTTTCAGGACTAGTGACCCTTCCTCAGAACTGGTTCTACCAATAACATTGACAGAATTTAACAGCTCCATAAGTCTCATAGGGAACAATCATCAAAAACACCAATGTGACAGCCAAGGAAAGCAACTGAAAACATCTCCTCACTGGGTTCTTTGAAGAATGGCTGGAGTCATCTGTGGTTTCGGGTTTAGCTCCATATGTATTTTTCACAAAAAATTTCATACAGTACATAGTTTGTATGCCTTATGAAAGGAAAAAGCTGAAACATCACTGACATTGAAATTTCACCAATCTACCCCCCTAAGTACAGCCAACTACAGCAAGATGAAATCTGACCAAATTGACAATATCTGAAATTAACATGCGAGACACTGAGAACCCTCATTACATTAAATATGGAGTGTCCATGCAGGCTGAAAGAAGCTAAGCTATACATTTCTGGACCTGGGACCAGAACTGTGGTTCCCTACATTATTTGGAATATTCTACACAAATCATTTTATGCTCCATGCCAGACCAGCATCTATTCAGATTCATAAAAGAGCGACAAGCATGCTTTGACCCCCCAAATTATGCTAGGAAACTATCTTTGTCATCATTAATGAAAACAAACAGCGGCAGTTTAGAGGAATATGGATCAGGAGCAGGCAGGCAGGACTGGTTTAGTTTGGGATTATGTTCGATATGGACTGGTTGGACCAAAGGGTCCGTTTTTGTGCTGTATGAGTCTATGACTGCATGATGCCAGATAAATTTGCTAGACTAATTCATGGTGATGTAGGTTCTGCATGTATACAGAAGAGATGGGCTCGATGGATCAAATGACATTTCCTCACTTCACACTTTGTTCTTATTGCCATTTGCTATCATCAGAAGCACAGTGAGCTTTCTGATCTGGGCCTAACGTCCTTTGAAACAATTTGCCAAAATTTCACATCCTTTTTGATGTTCAATTCTTAATCATTGTAACATGAGGTCTGCTGAAAGCAGAAGCTCAGAGATGTTATCCAGTTATACACTTTAAAATTGTCAAGTATTTGCCACAGCCCTGGCCGAATCATACTGGATTGAATGCAAGGTTGCTTAGTCCTGCTAAACAATGTAATTTTTAATTTATCTAATTTTATTTAAGTTATTGAGAAGGGAGACTCCCCCTTGCGCTCTCTGTTCCCCATCTCCAGGATTATTTTCCGACTTTGTTTCATTGACTGTCCAAAGGACTGTTAACCTTCAGAATATCCTGTTACAGTTGGGACTTAAAAGGCCTATAATACCTACAATATACCCAACAATTTGAATATTATCCATGTACATAATAGTTACTTTCCAACAGAATGTGCAACAAGGAAAGAGATTGTGCATCATCCAGAATGCAAAAAGCTAGGCCCCCAATTCAGCCATGCAATCTGACAAATTTCCCATCTGTCTAGGATGCTCCTATTAATAAAAGGAGCCACTATCTCTACATCGGTCCATGTCCATATATTGTAAGACTTACTCAATGCCCAGGCTTGGGCTGACAAGTGGCAATTGACATTTGCAGTACACAAGTGACAACCAATAACCATCTCCAACAAGAGGGAATCTAAACATCACTCCTTAGCATTTAATGGCATTACCATCACTGCTTCTCCCAACATCAACATCCTGGGAACTACCATCGACTGTAAACTCAATCAAACTGGCCATATAAACACTGTGCTTACAAGGACTGGTCAGAAGATATGAATCTTACAGCAAGGAACTCACCCCTCGATTCCCCAACGTTGTCCACCATCTACAAGGCACAGGTCAGAAGGGTGATGGAATAATCCCGACTTGCCTGGATGAGTATAGCTCCAACAACATTTAAGAAGCTTGACACCATCCAGAACAAAGCAGCCCACTTGCTTGACACCACATCCATAAACACTTCCTCCCTCCATCAACAACTTGCACAGCAGAAATTTACCAAGCATCAATAGATAGCACCTTCAAAACCCATGACCACCACTACCTGGGAGGACAAGTACAACAGATGTAAGGGAACACCACATTCCATAAGATCCCATTCAAGACCCTCATCACCCAACTTGGAAATATGTCACTGTTCCTTCAGTATGCCTGGGTTAAAATCCTGGAACTCCCTCTCTAATGGCATTGCAAGTCTAACTAAACCAAATGGGCTACAACTGTTCAACGCAGCAGCTCACCACCACCTTCCCAAAGGCAACTAGGGATGGGCAATAACTTCTGGCCCAGCCAGCAACATCTACACCTCATGAATGAATAGAAAATAATCAGTTGGTCATACTAACAGGACAAAACTGGAGGCTATCCACACTGTATGTAGTGATAGATATTAATTTGGCATTTATTCCAAAAATAGATCAACAGCAGAGGATGCAGAAGAACTCAACACAAGAAACCTGCAATAGAATGCCTTTGTCATGATGAATATTTATACAGCTACCAATTATCATTAGTACAGGGTCAACATTTGAATGCTGAGCGTTGGACAATAAAGTGTTTTCAAATCATGACAAGCGCGGCAAGGGCAGAACACAAACTAAACTTAACATTAAAAAAAAGGACAATACCACAGAGCTTTTTATCTGCTGCCCTTCCCATTTCTCTAGGCACTGGTCCAGCTTGGCTAACCGCCATATGAACTGGCTCTTCTTCCTTGGTTCTCTCTTTTTTAACACTATACCTTTTCCCTGGGAGTTTGCTGTTGCTTGCTGCACAGCAATACTATGATATTTGGGACATATAAAGGCCACTGCTCAATCTGTAATTGTTCAAAACAAGTCATCATGCCATGTCTCATTTCCCGAATAGGAATTCATTCTCTTTTTTTTAAAAAAACCTTATTTTCCATTCTATTGCTCACTGGGAATGTGCTCCATACGAGTGCTACCCTTTTTATTCAAAGCCAACAGTTGCTTCCATCTCTTCAACAATTTAAACTTTAAAATGCATATTTAAATGCTCCATGTCATAAAAGAACTTTCCTGGAGCCAAATTCACTGTACCTGTGAAAATATCAAAAGACCTTCATCAGGTTCCCTTTGTTTGCCTCTGCAGATATTACACAATGCTATAAGCTTAATCACCCTTTCTCACAACTTAGACCTGACATCCAGAACTCAGCCTTATGGCTTTCCTTAGATTTACTCTCACGATTGTGAAAAATCTGTAAAATAGTGTCAACAAAGAACCAACTCTCCAGCTGAACCTTCAAATAGGAAATATTTGTTGATTTATGCCTGCACTGCATAAAAGTGACTTCCGAAATCTTTAACAACTCCTAACAGTTTTCTCAATGCTAAGCATTTAAAAGTGATTGTAACTTGACTGACTGGCAAGTGAGACTGCACACAAGAACATTACCTGCTCACAATATGCAAGGTACATCGTAAATTGGGGAAGTGCTGGCTTCTCAGATTCACAAAACTGTGTCCAAAATTCAGAATGCATCACTCAACACTAGTTAACACGCTACCTTCTGCAAGTGTTCCAGGCCTGTCCACACGTGCAATAATGGTATTAATCAACAACAGTTGTAAACGAATACCGTCTCTTACAAAAAGTCCAGCTGAATCAGACAGAATAACGTCTCTTTGAGGCAAGTAGCAGCGTTTTAACTATCTTGTTTTGCAGCTGATAACAGAACTTATCCTATCATTTCACTTAGAGGTAGATCTTTGCTCTCCTTAAAGAGCACAATGATTTACACTGATCTTAATGTTTCAGGAAGTTCATTCAACTATGCGTCTGGTTAAATTTTTCCATCAGTAATGAAGAGTTTCTGCACTTTCAAAAATCAAAACACAACTTGTGAAAATATTTACTCCTCGTGGCTTGAAGATATGGAGGTTTGTATAAACGTATCTTGGTCAAATTATTCACGCTGACCTTTCCTGAAAGTCTGTTTGGTGGTATTATCCAACTCTGATCTTGTTGATGATATTTTATTTGTTGGTTACATTAGAAAAAATTGTTAAAATGAGTTAATATGTAGGAAAATGAATCCAAAGATGAAGTCTTGTCTGTATTTGATAGGGCACTGTCTGAATTGTTCACGTTAATAGTGTTATTGTCCATTCGTGTATTTTTAAATATAGCTGCCTATAGCTCCATCACACCTCATCCCAAGCAGCATTCTTCAGGCTAACCAACCTAGGGAACAAAGTAAGATCTTATCCCAACACCCACGTCAGATTTCCGAGCAGCTGTTAGTAGATAGAAGAGAGTTGGTGGAAGACTTTTCTCCCAATAATTCCTCCTGCCCGCCTCCATCCATGGAGTGCTAAGGTCACTCGTAGCCCAACACTGCTGTACAGCTGAAATCAACTCGAGCAGCTGAGGAAGTCTTTTTACTTTGTTCTTTCAAATTTGGTGCGCATTACTGATAAGGCCAACATTTGTTGCCCATCCCCAAAAGACCTTGAATGACAAGGCTATTTCAAATGACAGATAAAGACTCAGCCATACTGACAGAGATTTAGAGTCACACGTGGGCCAAGCTGTTAAGGACAGAATTCCTTCCTTATGGGATACTAGTGAACTAGATGAGGTTTCAAGGCAATTGATGACAGTTTCACAGTTGCCATTACAGGGGTTAGTGTTCATATCCAGATTTACTGATTGAATTTAAATTCCACCAACTGCCATGTTCCCAGAGAACTAACCAGGGTTTCTGAATTACCAGTTCAGTAACATCACCACTACATAATTTCCCTAGGTTGAATTTGGGATGTAGTGAATATGGCTTACTTAAAGACTACCTTGACTAACTGAATTTTGCAAAACAATGCACAACAGGTAGGTTCAACTTTAACCTATCTGTTCATAATACAGATTCTTTTCAGTTACACAATTCTCACTCTTACCAATGCACTCTTCTAAAATAATAGATTTCTACTGTTTACACATAAACGTTCATTTCACAAAGTAACCACTGAACAATTTTAACCAAAGGTATGGATTTTAAAATTGCATATGGGTGTAGATCTACATTGCTAAACAGAACAATGCAAAGAAGGATAAAACAAACTATCAATAAATTAATTGGCAAAATAACTGAAATATCAAACTGCTGTGACAGAACTGCACGGCTGGAATATTGACGTGAGAACTTGCCCTGCTTTGCTTAGTGAGAAAGTCCGTTGCTCAACATGACACTGACCACATAATAAAGCACTCTTGGATTTGATTGCTCCATGAGTATCAAGCCAGCAGTTCTCAACTCACTTACAGGTTGGAATTACTAATTGTTTCAGTGCTCTTGGGCTTGAAAACTCAAAATTCAGCATGGATTCCTGTCCATGGTCAACATGCGATGATCTCATACTGACCTCCATGTCACTTTTTCAGCCTGCCCACATTCATGACAAGAAAGAATAAAATTTGCTGTGTGCATGAGAAGTCACGGGATATGGGTTCAAACTTTGAGGAAGAGCTTTTGTGGGGGGCTGGGGAGTGGTGGGTGTTGGGAGCAATAAATAGATTCTGCTGCATTTTTGAACCTCGTCACTTTATACTGCTGGACATCGATTGCATTACCCTCTCCTACACTCTTATGATGCTTGCACCTGGAGCCAAGGTGACTCAGTCAAGATCAAACAGGCTCCACAAGCAGATAGAGTGACCGGAACAGTTCAAACTGAATACAATACACACAGGTGAGGTCCCTAAGTTTCTCTTTTTAGTTGCTCTTAATGAGTCTTTAGCTGTTGTCCAAACCAGGCTCCATAGTGTATACAAGGCTGCAAAGATGTGGCTCAGAGATATGGAGTTCTTTATCTTCATCTTTATTAGAGTCAGTGTGACTTTAGGACTGGTTATCAGGTGATCTGAGAGAAAACTGCTTTGAAGTATTCAGATAAACAAATCTCTCATGTTTGCTTTTGGCTTGTTTAAGCTGTACTTAGGGCTGGGCTACAATTCTCTACTCAATAAACACCTCCTCAGTCAGAACCTAGCCTTTCATCTACTTAATGTATTCATTTCGTCAGCCATGAAGATTAAAAATTAAAAATACAACAGATCCCTATCAGTTACACAGCTCTCACTCTGACCAATGCATTCCTCTAAAGTAACAGATTTTTAGTGTTCGTAGAGAAATGTTCTTTTCACAAACAGTCTGGGTTAACCCCTGGCATAAGAATTGAATTACAAATATTCATACAGAAGGGTTTTGATCATGATCTGTTTGAACAGCCATGGAAGGTAAAACTCAGCTTCCACCCATTGACAAAATAGAAATGCAGCAATCTGGAATACACCAACTCCTTATATTTCAGTAATACCACGAGGGACATAATCAGTACCCAGCTTTAGTCACCACAAAGGACAGCACTGGTATCGTAGCTAAGACAAAACAGTTTCCAGCACTTAAAGGGTTAATGTCATCAACTGAAATTTCTCCTTAACCAAGCTTAGATGGGGTGAAAGAAATAAAAGCTTTGCTTATAGTTTGAGATCAAACATTAAATTAAAAGAAACATTCACTAATCCAATAGCAGCCGGACTTTGGAAAATTGCAATAAACAAGACAGTACACAGTACTTTGAGGCAGTGCTACAAAGAAACATTTACTGAACCAGTAAATACAATTTTTCAAGGCATCTAAAAATTGTAAATTCAGAGGCATTTGATTCTTAGATGATTCTCTCTGCTGCACTGGCTGTGATCAAAGTCTTTTCAAAAACTTAGTCTACAGTAAGACACACCTTCACACCTACTGTATGGGGCCTGGTTTGGATAACAGCTCTACATCCTCACTGAAAGCACCTCAAAAAAGAAATAAGGAATCTCACCCTAATCTATTGTATTCAGCTTGGATTTTAAAGACAGCCAAATAAAACAGTCTTTTCTCAGAGAACAACTTCACTAAGGTTCTGGAATAAAGATAAAATCCTGCAGATGCAGGAAATCTGAAATAAACACAGAATGAGAGAGAAATCCGGCAGGTCTGTCAACATCTGTGGAGACAGAAACAGAGTTAATTAACTCTGCTTCTCTCTCCACAAGTGCTGCCAGTCCTGAGTTTCCCAAGCTTCTCTGTTTCATTAAAGTCCTCCTTCCTCACCAGTACATTCATTATCAGCATTATTCACATGGCCTCCAGAACCCAAACACAAAGTTGCCACTAGTTCTCCTTGGTGGAGCCACCTTTACCATCTTCCTAGTGGCCAGATGCAACTCTCACCAACATCCCAAGCCCTATCATCCTCCTATTGATGAGCTATAATCTTCAGCATCCCCCCACTGAGCCGACATACAATTTTCATCAAATTCTAACTTCCTCAACACAATCCACACCAAGCTCCTACAAACTCCAAACAAGCTGTCCTCCAGCACCAACTGATATAATGCATTACCTATCAACCTACTCTTGCAGATAACACTTGCCAAGCTTATGACTAGCTGACAGGACTCACTACCAATGCCATGCCATCCCACCACTTTCACTGATCTCATCATTTAATATCACCTACTGCCTCCACCACCCACTGTATTTGATTTTGATTTGATTTAATTTATTATTGTCTCATGCACCAAGATACAGTGAAAAGTATTGCTTTGTACTAACCAGACAAATCATACCTTGCCCAAGTACATCAGGGTAATAGAATAGAATGCAGAACATACTGTTACAGCTACAGAGAAGGTGCAGAGAAAGATTAACACAAATATATGGGAGGTCCACTCATAAGTCTGATAACAGCAGGGCCCTTAAATTTTACACATCCTGGGGGGACAACTTCCATTAAAGCAACAAAATTTAACAAATTAGCAGAAGAATTTATAGGCAGTATTCAATAAAATGTAACTAATCAGAATTTAAATTGACTGTAACATGGGGTGCCATGAAAATTGTGTTTTCCATTACACACCAAGACAGCTATTAACTCAGCACATCATGAAAGAGAACTGAGCTAGGCAAATAATTTTTGCATTCTGTTGCAACTGTTTGACCAACAAATTAGAATTTTAAACTTTTATAGTGCATGGCATTATGGTAGCAATCACTGAAAACGCTGACAGCAATTCACCAGTGATATACCAGAAACAGGAAGGGATTAAAGAAACCAAGTGTCCGGCTGCCAGAAGATAGGTTCAAGCCCCATGGGGGGCATGCACTGTGCAGATACAGTACACACCCCACAGACAGACACTGGTAATCCTCCACCTGTCAGCACAAAGATCCCCAGAACAACTGGAGTTATAAATACAGATGGATCTTTTATCTCATTAGCAATTCCATAAATCTGCATCAAGCACAATCGCCCTGCTTGTACTTTATGTTGACGCAAAGGAAGAGGATGAGAGAGATTCCGGTGTTCAAAAAAGCAAACTGTAAATTGACTGTATACTGCAATACAAGATTGCATACTGCAACTATACGGTGTGTTCTGTGGCGATAACAACATTACAGCAAGAGAAGATGCAACATCATGCGTGGACTTGTGCAAAAATCCAAAAATCACATTTGGTGCCTCATTTGCAAGAATGGTACCGCTTCATCTGAACAGGCAAAATTTCTGGGGTGTTGAGGACTAATTAGTTCACACTGTATACACTAGCAAAATTTCCCAAGTTCCCAATCTCTTAATGAGGGAAAAGATACATTAAATAAACTGAAAAACAACTAGTTTACTGCAGTCAAAGTGAATAATGCATTTAGAAGTCTATTCGCTCTATGGATTCAGCATCAAAAGACTCCCAGATCAAGCACACGCAGTCAGCTCCAATGCATTCCTCCTTCAGACCCCCTAGATCCATCTCCCACCATCTCAAAATCCCGTTAATCTCTCCAGTTCCTATCCTTTACCTTTTCAGTTAACTTGTCCATCGATGCAGAGTGTGCAGTATTGTGCATTGTTCACATTAGCAACAGATTGATCAGTTCAGTTCTGAGGAAGGGTCACCAGACCCGAAACATTAACTCTGATTTTTCTTCACAGATGCTGCCAGACCTGCTGAGCTTTTCCAACAACTTTTGTTTGTATTCCTGATTTACAGCATCCGCAGTTCTTTCGGTTTTTATTTAGCAACAGATTGACATTGCTTGAACTCTTAAGGAAAGTCTGCAAGTAGGGTCATACATTCATCCCATCTGTTCAGGCTAGATCTGATCCCAAGGCCCAGACAGTGTCAGATGACCAGTTTCCCATTGCGAAAATATTTAAATAGAATGCATGTTACAGTCATCAGTAGGAGAGTGGAGTACAACAGTTGTCTGTCCTAAAAGTAATTGTAACAGGCAGTTTCCAGGGTTTAGCAGAGAACCATGAGCAAGAACCTGTGTTTTATATAATGCTTTAGGGATATCCTCAGGATGTATCAGTGTTGTCACAACCAAGGAGCTCCTTGTATAATAAGGTTAACAAACTTGGTATTACAAGATCTTGTAAATTGGAAACAAACTGAATGACCAGTTATGTGTTTGGTAGTGTTAGCCATGGGAGGAAAGTTGGGAGAACACTCCAAAACCTTTTCTCATTTCTACAGGGTGCCATGCAGCCTCCTTACATTCACCTGAGCAGCTCATTAAAAGTTAATACCGCCAACAATATAGCATCGATAAATGCTTATCAAGAAAGTCTACCATTGCCCTGAAGTGGAACTTACTCACTTACAGTGCTACAAACTGAGCCATGTAGACATTATCAAGTGTTGTCTTAGTTGATCTATGCCACTACGCAACCTTCAAATTTTGCTGTGCTTCAAGCAGCTCAGTGAGATATAACTAAATTAACTTGTTTAATCTTTCCCAAATGTCAATTGCTTTTCATATACCAAAATGGTCTTAATGAATTGCAAATGTAATTCCACCTTCAAGAAAGAAATTAGGGGGAGTGAACAGACCTACAGCAGTAGCAGGTGAAATACTAGAACCTATGAACAGGACAATTCAAAACAATGATTAGGCACAGTCAATATGGATTCATGAATAGAAAATTATGTTTGACAAACCAAACCGTTTTTTTTTGGGGTTGCAACCAAACAGGGTAAAGAGAAACTAGTCTATTATGCTTCCAGATTTTCAAAAAAGCATTTGATAATGTGCCACACATGATTTTATTATGCCAAATGGATTGGATGCAATATAATAGCACGGATTAATTAACAGATAAAAAGCAGCACAGGAATAAACCAGCCATTTTCAGGTCCACTGGCTTTAACAAGACAGGTACTATAAGGATCAGTGATGGTACTCAGCAACTACCCTCTACATCTATTACTTATATGAAGCAATCAAGTCTAAAAGATCCTGGTTCGATGATATGAAGCTAAATGGGAAAATAAGCTGTACGGGCTATGCAAGGTGATCAAGGCAGGTTAACTGTGTGGGCAAGAATGTGATGGATGGAACACAAAGTAGAGAAATGCGAAATTATCCACTTTGAAAGAGAAAACAGAAAAGTCAAAATTTTGCTCAAATAGTGAAAGATTGGGAAATGTTAGTATCCAGGGGATTGGATCCTGCACAAATTACAGGAAGATAACATACAGGAAAATAATTGGAAAAAAATGGTCTGGCAGCTTATTACAAAACAATTGGAACAAGAGTACAAACGCCTAACAATAACTGAGTACACAACTGGAGTAACGTGTACAGTTTTGATCAGCGAACCTCAGCAAGGGTAAACTTGTATTTCAGGAAGAGCCATGGAGGTTGATGTAAACAATGTTCAGGTGGTGGTTCAACTAAAAGAGACATCAACAACTGGGTCTATAAACCCTCAAGTTTGGAAAATGACACATGATCTCAATGAAACATACGCAATTTAGGCAGATATTGTTTACCCCAATTAAGGAATCAAGAAAATAATGTCACTATAAGGGTTCGGCAACTTACGGCCAAAGTGGAGGAACTTCTTCAAAGAATTGTGAAGTTCTGGAATTGTCTAAAAAAAAGTGTGCTCAGCTGGTAAGTATATGGGATCAATAAATTTTTGATTCTAAAAGGAATCAAGAACTGTGGGAATAGTGAGGGCAGCTACAGGTAGAAAATGAACTATGACCTACTCAAGCTCTTTTCTCAAAGCATTCTCATATCATAGGTGAAGTTAAACTCATATTAGCAACCAGAGGCTGCAGAAAGAATTTTCTTGGTATCACAAAAGCTGACGCTGAAGTCCATCTCAAAGCACCTTATCCATAGAGTCTCAGTTTATTTTTAACAACACTACTCAATGATTCAAAGTACACATCAAACTAATGTTTAATGAGGGCTTCCAACTCCAGAGTATTTTATAGCATAGTGAGAAAAGTAACTCAGCTATTCACTTTCCAAGGAAAATGGTTTGCATTGATCATTCAATACATTTCCATAGTTTTGAATGACCCAGATATTTCTACATATTAAATGATCTTAAGATATTCATACTAATGGCCAACAAACCCTGCCATATGGATTAATGCAACGTATAGCACGGTCACTCAACTGCAGAAAGTACTTGGGTTTATCCCATGGTCTGTGCCAAGTAAGATGATTCCAACTGGGATAGCAATTTAGTAATACAATTGGCCTTACTCTGAGCCAAAAGCAGAAGATAGAGCTTGCTTAGGATACTTGCCACTCTCTCTGATGAGAAAGCTGTTTTAACTACAGCAAGTTATGGTTCACGTATAAAGACTGCATGGAGTGGCTGCCCTCATCTCTGCTGTGTAGCATCAGGGTAAGGTGTAACAAAAACCTAGTGACTCCAAACAGGATCAGTTCAAAATAATCAATTTCAGTCAGAGCAGAATTAAACAAAGTATTACCAGCTGTTAAATCACCATGAATCATACTTCAACTAATCAAACCAACTTGGTCCTAGGAGCAACGTTTATCTTCTAATATATCCCAGAAATAAACACTGGGAGAAAAGGCTTCCCTGGAGTAAATGTTCAGAATGTTTCTTGTCCGTACAAATGCAGGGGCCCTGCCTAAATGCTGCTTCACCTCATTCCACACAATAATGTCAATGTTCAACAGGGACTGAAATCACACGACACCAGGTTATAGTCCAATAGGTTTATTTGAAAACACAAGCTTTCAGAGCCTCACTCCTTCTTCAGAAGTCAGCGAGAAAAGTAGTAAAAGATCAAAGGGTCACACCACTGATGAGGACGTATTAAAAAAACCTAAGATGCTGTTAAATCTTCAGTTAGAAAGTTTTAATTTGTTAATATGTAAACGTAAATTCCCCTATTCATTTGAAGTCATGGTCCTGAGAGAACTAAAGGTTTTATCAGTGTAAAGAAGAGGTGACATTTTAGGTCAGACAATGCATGTTTGATGTGAGACCTTGTTTAGAATCTGTTTATTTTGGTTTGGAGTCAGACTGGTTTCACTTCAAAAGTATGAATTTATAAATTGCCACAATGACTGAATGTCTATAAACTGTGCGCTTTTTGAACAAAATACAATGTATCTGCAAATACAAAGTCACCCCATAGATTCACGAGCACAAACATGCACACTCCCTCTCTCAGGCACATACACAAACTCTGTCTCTCTCCTCCACAAGTGCACAGTCTCTCACACGTGTGCGCACTCCCACCCTACAGGGTGCACACATTCAGAGCGCGTGCATGCGCGCGAGACAGTGTGTGTGTGGGATCATGTGAGAGACAGTGCGTATGAGAGAAGATCGGTGTGAGATAGAGAAAGAGTGTGAGCTCACGCATGTGTGTATGTGACTGTGGGGTGACTGTTTACCGTGACAGGGTCACCTACAGTGTGACATGAACTCAAGATCTCTCTCTCTCTCACACATGTGCGCGCACACACACACACGCATACTCCCCCTCCTGCTCCCCCCATGCGCACTCTCCCTCCTCCCCCAACACACATACTCTACCCCCACCCCAACATGCGCACACACACACACACACACACACACACACACACACACACGAATGTATGGGGTGAATTTGTATTTGCAGATACACTGTATTTTGTTCAAAGTACACACAATTTGTAGACAGTCAATGTGCTATTTTATAAATTGTTACTTTAGAAATAAAACCAGTCTGACTCCAAACCAAAATGCAGATTCTAAACAAGGCCTCACACTTAACATGCAGTCTCTGACCTAAAATGTCACCTCGTTTTTACAGTGAGTATATCTTCAATTCTCTCAGAACAATGACTTGAATGGCATTTGGGGATTTACATATACATATTAATCAATTAAAACCTTCCAAATGATTAAAGATTTAACAGCATCTTAGGTTTGTTTAATACATCCTCATCAGTGGTGTGGCCCTTTGATCTTTTATTTATAAATTATGCATCTGATACAATCTCTCCCAATAACACCTGGAGGAGCAGGGAGGCTCTAAAAGCTTCAAATAAAGCTGTTGGACGATAACCTGGTGACGTGTGATTTCTGACCTTGTCCACCCCAGGTCAACACCGGCACCTCCACATCAACGTTCAACAGAATCAAGTGCAGCCCACTGAAACTGGACCAAACATTGAGTAAATGGGGCAATGCCAGCTAGTTACACACACACACACACACACACCTGGTTTACAAAGCTCTTTTGTTTTATAAAGTGTGTGTGTGTGTGTGTGTGTGTGGTGTGTATGTGCTTGTGCGTGTATATTGGCGTGTGTATGTATATTGGGGGGTGGGGTGACTTTACTTCACCGAATGCTCGACTGTTCCGGAGAACCTGACAAACAAATCATCCTTCACAATTCTACACTCCTTGGCTGGGATGAAATGCTGTCCCAGTATCTATTTGATGTGTTTCAGTGAGATCAGCTCTCTCTCTTCAAAACTCTAGAGAGTGCATGTCTGATCTGTACAATGTTTTCTTCATCCCAGAAAAAAGTTGGAACAGAGGTTAGGATACCAAAACTGTACACAGTACTTTAGATCCTGGGGTAACACATTTCCATGCTGTATTGTGGCTATATGAGGGGAAAAGGAGAAATATCATCCCTTCTCTTCCGAAGGCATTGAGTTCTTCTTGAGTACAGCTGCATGATGCCAACAGCATCTAATTCGGTGCATGATTCATGTGAAAGACAAAGGGTGACCATCCACTACAATAAAACTGAATCCTGTCCTCACTGAAGTGTCTTAGCAGGGGTCAAAGAACAGTGACTCAAATTGACTTTTTTGCTCTTCTGACCATGACTGCAGGAGATTTCAAACATCACATCGTCTGGTATTATTTAACCAGAACATCATTCTACCAGAAATCCAAGGTGGAATTTTATCGCGAGCTAGCAGAGAGAGCACTGTGGATCTTCACTACCTCCATTGCTTCAGTTTTCATTATTTTGCCCCTGAATTACTCCAGAAAGCAATGAATATCTTACATAGAGATAACAAGGCGTCGAGCTGGACGAACACACCAGGCCAAGCAGCATCAGAGGAGCAGTAAAGCTAATCTTACAATATCTGACAACTTGTTTTAAACTGAAAAGTCATGGATTAGTTGTTCCAGGTGGATTTAACCATCAGCTAATGACAACGTGGAATTGTCTGGACATTGTACTCAGCACCAACTGCTGTGTATCTGATAGCTTCCATTATCCACAGTGTGTAAGAAGGTTATTAAGTAGTTCTCCACTGATGGTGTCAGTACATCTTAGCAATGAAATGCAAGCTTCCATGTCTT